>NC_091958.1:41267636-41502636 GCF_031021105.1 Erythrolamprus reginae | reverse complement strand
GCAGAAGCCCCAGGATCAAATCCCAGTAAGGGTATGGCTAGCTGATGAGGCCAGAACAAGGCCGAAATAGGGCTATACTAGTCTCCCTTAATTTTAAAAATTCAGCAAAAAAACATGTGACACATACAGAATATAGTTTGTCGGCTATAAATAAATTAACTGCCTTGGAAATGGCCCTGGGTTGGGCCGAGAGGCAAAAGGGAAGCTGTGATGCTCCTTCAATATACCAGGGTGATTCGACACAAAAAAACATGTGACCCTTCCCTGGTACAGAGCTGAAGGGATTGGATACTGTAGCCTAGAGGTTAATTTTCTGCCTTGCAAGGCAAAGGTTGCACGTTCAAGTCCCAGTGAGGGTATGGCTAGCTGATAAGGCCAAAATAAGGCCGAAATAGATCTAGTCTCCCTTAATTTTCAAATTCAGCAAAAACATGTGACATATATATATTCATAGATTTTCACGGGTAGAGGTATGAAGGTCTTGGCATATTCGGGTTTCTTCCCGTGTAAGTTTCAGAGATTCCTGGTGATGTTTTGACAAAGTCCTACGTGTCACCTTCAGGCTGATGCTTTTGGTCTTCTGCTGGGGCAAAAGCACCAGCCTCCCCCCAGCACAAAGCCCAAAGCATCAGCCTGAAGATGACGAGTGGGACTTTGTTGAAACGTCACCAGGAATCTCTGAAACTTACACGGGAAAAAACCCGAATATGCCAAGACCTTCTTATATATATATATGTTGTGGTTAGCTCTGGCCCAGCTCCTGCCCCAAGGACTGTGGATGTGGAGGAGACATCCACATGCTGCAGGCCTGTTTTGCCCCCGGTGGAATCTGATGATGAAGGCTCCTCTGACCAAGAAGACATGAGTGACAGGGAGGAGGAGAGTGTGGCAGACAGCTCAGAAGGAGATCAATTATCTAGCTCCTCCTTGGATTCAGAACAAGAGTTAATGATACAGCCACGCATGTGGAGAGCGATGCATAGGCAACAAAAACGGAGAGATTATTAGCAAAGAAAATGAGGCCACCTGTGGTTGGGTGGGGCTGTGGTCATTAGTGAGGCTGCTATAAAGAGCAGCCTGTGGGTTTGGCCATTGTGGAGGATTATCTGATCGTTGTGTTTCATGACTGCTTTACTGACTTTGACCTTTGTGTGCTGATTTTTCCCCGCTTTGAAACTAAACCAGAGCAAAGTGTGTTTCACTTTGTGAAAGAAGAAGGACTGTGAATTGCCTCACAGCAGCAAGCTAAGTATCACAGAACTGATAAGGGACTTGTTCAAATTACCAGTTTGTTTGGAGACCAGTGCTCTTTGCTATACCAAAAGAGGGCTTGGTTTAAGTGAATTTTCATTATAAAGAACATTGTTTTGAATTTTCAAATGTGTGTGTGTCTGAAATTTGTACCTGTGAATTTTTGGGAGGAGTGTACCAGAGAGCCCGACAGAACATATATATATATCCATATGGCCGCTATCCATATGGCTTCTTTGACGCTAAAGACCATTAGAGATGAAGGACAAGAATTCTTGAAGCTTTTATTTGTAGTCAGTCAATGGTGGGTGTCCACCTAAGTGGTCAAAGAAAGCATCAGCCTGGGCAGGAAGGGAATCCAGACCAGCCTCTCCCATGGCACGAGTGTCAACCCCAAGACATTCACACAGGTAAAAGCAAAGGTTCCCCTCGCGCACGTGTGCTACCCATTCCTGACTCTAGGGGGCAGTGCTCATCTCTGCTTCAAAGCCGAAGAGCCAGCACTGTCCGAAGACATCGCTGTGGTCACACGGCCAGCATGTCTAAATGCCAGAGGAGCATGGGACGCTGTTCCCTTCCTATCAAAGGTGGCCCCTATTTTTCTACTTGCATTTTTGAACGGCTAGCTTGGCAGAAGCTGGGACAGGTAACGGGAGCTCTCCCCATTTCGCAGCACTAGGGATTCGAACCGCTGAGCTGCCGACCTTTCGATCGACAAGCTCAGCATCTTAGCCCCTGAGCCATCGCGTCCCCTTCACACAGACAGGGAACCAGAATTGTTATCTTACTCTTGAAACGTCTCGATCAACTAAACATTGTGCAGAAGCAAACGGCCACTCTAACTACAGCTTGGCTTACAGGAGGGATGGAGACCCATGGAAGGACCGGCCCAATTCAGCCCCAGGTGCAGGCTGGGATCCCTGGAACTCAGTGCCACTTGCCCTCCCATTTGCCCCCCCAGCGCCCAAGCCCTTCATTCCTGCATTGCCCGGAGAGTGTCCCATCTGCACAAAAAGAAAGCTGGGCACTTCCGGCATGGGGCAAAGAAAGGGGGCAGAAGAGTCCCGCGAGGGCCGGCCGAGACCTGTGGGGTCCTCTTGTCCTGTCCTCAGCCCCTTGGCCAGCCCACCCCAGTCCCTCAAGGCTGTTGGGACTAAATCCACTGCTTGACGTATCTTGGCAGAAAAAAATCCTCTTGTTCCGGTTCCCCTACGACAGGGCCGGGATCAGACTGGCAGCTGCAACCGGATGGCATTTCCGTCAGCTCCCCACCGCCGGGGCTCCTGCACTCGCACTCCGCGAAGCCGCTGTCTATGGTGTCCAGATCCAGGCCGCTGACGGGGTCGCTTTCCCCCTCCCAGTCGGGAGACGGGGGGCCCCTGTAGAGAAGGCCTTCCGCTGGGGCCGGGGCAGAGAGGCCGAGGAGCGAGGGGTCCGGCACCAGACCGAAGAATCCTCCAGGACCCCCCGTGGGAGAGCCAAAGGAGGGATGGCTGGTCCAGGAGGCCGGCCCAGGGGGAAAGGAGTCCTGCAGGGGCACCTCGTTGCCCACCAGCAAACGGCCGGAGCCCAGGCCAAGGCTGCCACTGCCGTCCAACTGCAGGCCACGATAGGCCTCTTCCTCACTGGTTGCCGTCTCCTCCTGCAGCTCCTCCTCCTCTGGGGCCCAGCACGGGTGGGCGCTGCTGCACTGGGGGCAGTGAGTGGCAAAATCCTCGGCCACGGTGACGGTGCCAATGGAGAGGCGGCCGTAGCCCTGCTCCCACGTGGTGGCACTGCAGCCCTTGGCGAAGGCCTGCAAGTGTCCGGGCAGGAGTGGGGCGGACATCGGAGGCTGCTTGTTCTGGCCATCACTCCAGTCTCCCTCTGCACGGCCCAGGAGCAGGTGCTTGTGTCCGATGCCAAAGACCTCAGGCACAACTATGCCCCACTCAAAGGCATCGAGGGTCGTTCCAGAGCGAGGGGCACCCACCCATTTCTGTGGAAGAAGAGAAATGACACAGTTCAACTTCTCAAACTCACAGCCCGCGGGACAATAGTTTGCGGCCCCCACCTCAATATCAGTGTAATGTTACTGCAGCCCGAGTTTCATACGAATGTAAGGTGACCAGGGGGTGGGGACAACCCCAGATCGGCAAAGCAAGAAGCCTCGGGAAAGCCACCCACCCCGCTCCTTATCTATTGATTGATTGATTGATTGATTGATTGATTAGGTTTGTATGCCGCCCCTCTCCGTAGACTCGGGGCGGCTCACAGCAATAACAAAACAATATACAACAAATCTAACAATTTTTTAAAAAAACCCTAAAAACCCCATTATTGCAAGCAAACATACACACAACCATGCCATGCATAAACTGTATATGCCCAGGGGAGATGTCTCAATTCTCCCATGCCTGACGGCAGAGATGGGTTTTAAGGAGTTTGCGAAAGGCAAGGAGGGTGGGGGCAGTTCTAATCTCCGGGGGGAGCTGGTTCCAGAGGGTCGGTGCTGCCACAGAGAAGGCTCTTCCCCTGGGTCCCGCCAAATGACATCGTTTAGTCGACGGGACCCGGAGAAGGCCAACTCTGTGGGACCTAACCGGTCACTGGAATTTATGTGGCAGATGGCGGTCTCGGAGATATCCTGGTCCTCTTCCCTGTTAGAGGGTGGCCAACACGAGGGCGCTTGCGCAAGGCGGGCTTTTGGGGCAGAAAGCGCGCCGTGGTTCCTCCTCCTCAGTTGCGAAGCACGCTTTTTCCCCTGCAGGTTGCTGCCACCGCCGGCGCCACCCCCCCCCCCGGCATGTTGGAGAGGCTCAGCAAGCTGATGTGCCTCATTGTGGCCAGCGCTGCTGTAGCAGGTGAGGCCTGCGGCTCTGGTTCCCTTCCCCGCCTACCCGCCGCTTCTTCGGCTTTTCCGGGCGAAGGTGGTGGGTCCCACTGCTGAACGGAAAGGTGGGGTGGGGTGTTTAGATCGAGGAGGGTGGGGTGTCTCTCAACCTTGGCAGCTTTAAGACTTATGGACTTCAACTCCCAGAATTCTCCGGTCAGCTATGCAATGGCTATTCCTCAGCTATGCTGGCTGAGGAATTCTGGGAGTTGAAGTCCACAAGTCTTAAAGTGGCCAAGATTAGAGACCTCTGGTTTAGGGATTCGCCTCTGAAAAGGCATATTTATTTATATTTATTTATTTATTCTTTGTCCAATACACAATACATATGGAAGAGAATAGACATTAAGTAATATATATAAAGATAGAAAGTAAAAAAGAAGAGAAGTAGATGGGAGGGAGAGAATATATATGATATAAGAGATAAGAAGAGAATATATATGATATATGAGATAAGGGAAGACAATTGGACAGGGGACGATAGGCATATCAGTGCACTTATATACGCCCCTTACTGGTTTGATTGACATTTGATAACATTGCAATGTTTTTGTAAGAGCTTTTCTTGTGGAAAACCTGATGCGGCCCAGCCTCACCCAGACTCTACCTCCAGCAGACCCCAGGGTAAATTGAGTTTGAGACCCCTGATCTAGAGGAAGAAGGAGCCATCTGGGCAGTTAGTTACTCCAGAGACTGTTGCTGTGGGCACAAACCAGAGGTGGGTCCCTAAGATTCTAATAGGTTCTTTAGAAGTAGTTAGTAGTTGGGCAATGACATCACCGGGGTGGCGCAGCAGGTAGAGTGCAGTACTGCAGGCCACTGAAGCTGACTGTAGATCTGCAGGTCAGCGGTTCAAATCTCATCACCGGCTCAAGGTTGACTCAGGCTTCCATCCTTCCGAGGTGGGTCAAATGAGGACCCGGATTGTGGGGACAATATAGCTGGCTCTATTAAAAAGTGCTATTGCTAACATGTTGTAAGCCGCCCTGAGTTTAAGGAGAAGGGCGGCATAAAAATTGAATAAATAAATGAATGAATCACAGAGCTGGTTCTGTGGTTTTGCTTCTGCGCATGCCTAGATGCTAGTTGTTTTTTTTTGCAGCGGGCGTGCACACGCAGGGCACCGGCAGCAATGGTTGCCGATCAGTTTCCGGTCACAATTCAAAGTGTTGGTTATGACCTATAAAGCCCTTAATGGCACCGGACCAGATTATCTCAGGGATCGCCTTCTGCTGCACGAATCCCAGTGACCAGTTAGGTCCCACAGAGTTGGCCTTCTCTGGGTCCCGTCAACTAAACAATGTCGCTTGGCGGGACCCAGGGGAAGAGCCTTCTCTGTGGCGGCCACGGCCCTCTGGAACCAACTCCCCCGAGAGATTAGAACTGCCCCCACCCTCCTTGCCTTTCGTAAACAACTTAAAACCCACCTCTGCCGCCAGGCATGGGGGAATTGAGATCCTCTTTCCCCCTAGGCCTTTACAATTCTATGCATAGTATGTATGTATGTATGTATGTTTGGTTTTTATATGAATGGGTTTTTAATCGTTTTTAGTATTAGATTACTATTGTCCACTGTTTTATTGTTACTGTTAGCTGCCCCGAGTCTCCGGAGAGGCGCGGCATACAAACAAACAAACAAACAGACAGACAGACAGACAGACAGACAGACAGACAGATAGAATAGAATAGAATAGAATAGAATTGAATTGAATTAAATTAACAAACAAATAAATAGGATCCAGCAGATCCCGAGTAAACCAGCAGCAAAAAGATCCAGAGCCCACAATGTGGGCACCCCTGTGTGTCCATGTGCAATTTTGCTACCTGCCCAGGTGCAGTAGCGTAATTGCGCTGGACTCCGCTAGGACCCAGAGCCACGGGGGCGAGCACACATCACCCTTCCACCTTAGCAGCCCACCTCTGGTTGGACCCCTTGAGAAGAAGAATCTTGGAAGGCCGCTGAAGGCTGCTCGGGTAGCCGTGGTATTAAAGGACCCAGGAACAGCCTAAATTTCCCCTTGCAACTGTAGTCCTCCCTTCCCTGCAAATTACTTCAGTTAGTAACTGGCAAGGAGCCTGTTCTTACCTTGAAGTCTCCATTGTGGCGGAGGTAGAGGGGCTGGAAGAAGGGGGCTGGGCTGGGGGTGAAGCAGTCCAGCTTCTTCCACAACCTGCAAAAGGAAAGAGAGGCCGGTCACCAGATGTCGTCCCACCTGTCAGGTGCTGAGCAGGAGTCCCATCCCTGAGTTGTTCAGCCACTTAACAACAACCACCACCACTACAGAGTTGGAGGTCTTCTAGTCCAGTGTTTCCCAACCTTGGCAAGTTGAAGATATTTGGACTTCAACTCCCAGAATTCCCCAGCCAGCGAATGCTGGCTGGGGAATTCTGGGAGTTGAAGTCCAGATATCTTCAAGTTGCCAAGGTTGGGAAACACTGTTCCAGTCCAACCCCCTGCTTAGGCAGGAAACCCTACACTACTTCAGACAGATGGTTATCCAACATCTGCTTTAAAACTTCCAGTTTTGGGTCATTCACAACTTCTGGAGGCAACTTCTGTTCCACTGATCAACCGTTCTGACTGTCAGGAAATTTCTCCTTAGTTCTAAGTTGCTTCTCTCCTTGTTTAGTTTCCACCCATTGCTTCTTGTTCTACCCTCAGGTGCTTTGGAGAATAGCCTGACTCCTTCTTCTTTGTGGCAACCCCTGAGATATTGGAAAGCTGCTATCCTGTCTCCCTTGGTCCTTCTTTTCATTAAACTAGCCATGCTCAGTTCCTGCAGCCGTTCTTCATATGTTTTAGCCTCCAGTACCCTCATCATCTTCGTCGCTCTTCTCTGCACTCTTTCTAGAGCAGTGGTTCTCAATCTGGGGGTCAGAACCCTTTGGGGGCCGAACAGCCGTTTCCCAGGGGTCGCCTAAGATTATGGGAAAAGACAAATTTCCCATGGGGGTAGGAACTAAACTTCTATTCTGGCGCCTTGGGGCATATTTTTACAATCCGACCAATCAGGTGGGAATGTCCCTCTAACCTTCCTGCCAATGAGCTTCAAGCTCTTTTGGGAGAATTGACGCTCGACTTATGGTTGGGGGTCACCACAACATGAGGAATTGTATTAATTGCCCCCACCCTCCTTGCCTTTCGTAAGCTGCTTAAAACCCACCTCTGCCGCCAGGCATGGGGGAATTGAGATACTCTTTCCCCCTAGGCCTTTACAATTTTATGCATGGTATGTCTGTATGTAGGTTTGGTTTTTATAATAATGGGTTTTTAACTGTTTTTAGTATTGGATTATTATTATATGCTGTTTTATTATTGCTGTTAGCCGCCCCGAGTCTCCAGAGAGGGGCAGCATACAAATCCAATAAATAAATAAATTAATTAAGGGGTCGCGGCCAGTGTTCCCTCTAATTTTTTTTGGGGGGGCGGGCGGAAAAGTATAGTGTCTGAGCGGCAGTCCCTTTGGGACTGGGCAGCACAGAAATATTAAATAAATAAATAAACAAACAAACAAATAAAAAACCCACCCTGTTTTGCCTCAGAAAATTTCAAAATAAAATACTGTACTGTGTGTCTATAACTGTGAGCTCATAATAGGGCAACTCTATCAATATCAAAATGCCACTTAAATAGTTGAGCTAGTTTCAAACTAGATTTTGATTTTCTTTCTCTCTTCCTTACTTCCATTCTTTTTCTTTCTTTTTTCCTTCCTCTCTTTTTTCTATCTGTTTCTCTCTCTTCCTCTCTTCCTCTCTCTCTCCTTCCCTCTCACTCTTTCCCTCTCGGCTTCTGGGCAGGTTTGGAAAACTCTGAGTTGATGATGATTTTTAAGTGAGCGATTGCTCACTGCTCAGCTTAGAGGGAACTATGGTCCCCGGCCTCTGCCATTGGCCCCTTGAGATGCTTGCACGAGCAAAGCACATCAGCCCAGCTCACGCTGGCTCGGATACTGGGGACGAGATGATAAAAACACATTTTTAGGTGGGGGGAAATCCCTGCAGTGAAAGGAGGTGTGAAAAAGCCTCCATGGACTGGGCAAGGCGCTCTCCTGCCTCTGGCTTCCCCGGCAATGTCACTCACCTCTGGTGCCACCCCAGGAAGGCCATGAGGGCAACAGCGGAGCTGAGCACCAATAAGAACAGCTCCAGCCACTGGACTGCACCATGCTCTGAGGCTAAAGGAGGGAGGGGAAAGAGTCCGTTAAGGTGTGTGCAGAGCAACCCTTGAGGTATCAAGGACAGGCACATAGAAACGGAGTACAGTGTTCCCTCGATTTTCGCGGGGGATGCGTTCCGAGGCCGCCCGCGAAAGTCGAATTTCCGCAAAGTAGAGATGCGGAAGTAAATACACTATTTTTGGCTATGAACAGTGAGTGTCACAAGCCTTCCCTTAACACTTTAAACCCCTAAATTGCAATTTCCCATTCCCTTAGAAAACATTTAGATTATTACTCACCATGTTTATTTATTAAAGTTTATTTTAAAAAAATATTTATTAAAGGCAGATGAAAGTTTGGCAATGACACATGACGCCATCGGGCAGGAAAAACCCACGAAGTATTTTTTAATTAATATTTTTGAAAAACCGTGGTATAGACTTTTCGTGCTGTTCGAACCCGCGAAAATCGAGGGAACACTGTATTGTAGTAGATATGTAGTAGATATGAGTAATTATCCAGTCACACACAGAGAAACGTTAAAATGTATGTAGTGTTTACTTTAAGAAATAGCACAGTCCAAATAAACAGTCCAAGTCATATACGTTCAGAATCAGTCAATCTCCAAGAGTACAATATTCTTCTTACCAGTTTGTCTTTCTCATATACATTCAACAAAGATATAACAGTTTACAAACACATCAGAATATCAGAGCATAACACAGATCACTACCAGAGTCAAACAAAAATGAAACAACAGAGAGAAGCCATGATCTCTTGCTCCCTCTTATGGCAACTTGCAATACTACAGCCAACCAGAACATAGCATATATTTTAAAGCTGCATTACATCAACCCAAACAAGCATATGTGGTTGGCTTGTTTATATGTTACCAACCCAACTGTTTGTACAGAGTACTAACATAGTCAGTTTGGTCCTCCAATCTTGGACAGCTGGTGCAGAAAGCCTGCTGCTGAGGAAGGCTCCAGAGGCCAGGTTGGGGGTCAGGAAGGATGTAAGTGTGGGGCAGGTCCTTCACTCTTCATAAACTGGCTTCTCTGGACTGAGAAGATACAGGGGGTGGACAAAGAAATGGAAACACTTGACTTTTTGGCATCATAATTTTTGAACATGTTCAAATCAATCAAAACTTGGCATGGGGAAATTGATTCCCCTGGGTCGTTTCCGTTTTATGTATGGTTTGTCTGAGATGTACGACTGTTTTTTATATTAAGGGTTTTAAATGGCTTTTAATCATTGGATTTGTACTGTTTTGTTGTTTTGAGCCGCTCTGAGTCTATGGAGAGGGGCGGCATACAAATCTAATAAATGAATGAATGAATGAATGAATGAATGAATGAATGAATAAATAAATAAATAAATAAATATAATAATAATAATAATAATAATATTGTATTTTTTTTTAATTCTCTTATTTGATATGTTTTTTTAAACTACCTTTTTTAAAAACAGAAATTTAAGGAAATTGGTTATAACCTCATAGAAATGGCAGACCTCTCAGACTTTCAAAGAGGCCAAATTGTTGGTGCTCGAATGGCAGGCGCTAGTGAAACAGAAAGTGCCCGAATGTTTGGCGTTTCAAGAGGTCATGTCTCAAAAGTAATGCTGCTTTTGAAAAAGAAGGGAAAACGTCCTCAGCCAAGCACAGGTCTGGTCGAAAGTCGAAGTTGTCCGGGAGAGACCGTCGGACTCTAAAGCGAATTGTTAGAGCGGATCGCAAGACCGCAGCTCCTAAAATCACTGCAGAACTCAACAGAAACGTACAGAACCCAGTTTCGACAAAAACTGTTTGAAGGGAGCTTCACAAATCTGGATTCCAAATCTGGATTGTCAAGGTGTTTCCATTTCTTTGTCCACCCCCTGTAACTGGGTAACCCAGGAGAAGCCAGGTGGCCCTTGCTCACACAGAAGCCCAAAGAAGGGGCTTGAGGACAGGAAGGCGTGCCTGGACTGCCGGTGCCCCCCACATCCTGGCTGAGAAGTGGAAGGTGTGGAAGGCAGAGGGGGGTGTCGTGGGGGGGGGCTTACCCTTGTGTGTGGTCTTGAGGGAGGTGGGGGGACTCCAGTCGCTCCATGTTCCCTGGTAGGACATGGCTGGCCCTGAGCGCACCTGGAACTCGTACTCTGCGTCCGACTCCAACTCCTGCGGTAGAAGCTGTATGCTGCGCAGGTCCTGCGGGATGGATTTCTGGCTCTGCCCCTGCATGAAGGAAAAGGAAGAGAGGACTCCTGGGGGTGTGGGGCAATTCTCAGGCCCAAAAGAGACATAGAAACATAGAAGTCTGACGGCAGAAAAAGACCTCATGGTCCATCTCGTCTGCCCTTATACTATTTTCTGTATTTTATCTTAGGATGGATCTATGTTTATCCGAGGCATGTTTAAATCCAGTTACTGTGGATTTACCAACCACGTCTGCTGGAAGTTTGTTCCAAGGATCTACTACTCTTTCAGTAAAATAATATTTTCTCATGTTGCTTTTGATCTTTCCCCCAACTAAGTTCAGATTGTGTCCCCTTGTTCTTGTGTTCACTTTCCTATTAAAAACACTTCCCTCCTGGACCTTATTTAACCCTTTAATATATTTAAATGTTTCGATCATGTCCCTGCTTTTCCTTCTGTCCTCCAGACTATACAGATTGAGTTCATTAAGTCTTTCCTGATACGTTTTATGCATAAGACCTTCTACCATTCTTGTAGCCCGTCTTTGGACCCGTTCAATTTTGTCAATCTCTTTTTGTAGGCACCCGAAGAGTCCTGGGATTAAGCTCACCTTGGGCCACCTGCAGATCGGCAGCAGCAAACCCCTCTTCCAGGTTTCCCTCCTGCAAGGAGGAGGGTGAGTGGGAGGGAAGACCCCCCCTCCTATCCTGGGACGAAGCTACTGCCCTGCTGGGGGCCTTGGCTGGCTTGCTCTGGTCTGAGCCGTCCGAGGAAGGTGGGCAAAGCCATGGGCTGCTCTGGATCGATTTGCCTGTCCCCTTGTCACTCCTCTCTGCCGGCGCCTTCGGATGACCTCTCAAGCCCCCTCCCTTGAAACCCCCGTCCCCCTGCTTTCCGCTCTGCCTCCTCACCTGCCATGGGTGGCCTTTCTTCTTGTACCGCAATTCATACTTCAGGTGGCCGCTCAGCATGGGATACTCTGGGTCCAGGTATTTGCTCTCCCAAGAAAGGGTGTAGCCGGCAGACGATGTAGCTGCGGCCAGGTGGGTTGGCGGATGTGGCTTAGCTGGGAAGGGAAGAAACCAGACTGAGGGACCCCTCAGCAGGGGACATTCTCCCCCTCTCCTCCTGCAAGGTGGACGTTATGAAGGTGGCCCAGAGGGCTGAAGGGGCAACCCAACGCCCTGCATGGCATCGGGCTGGAATTCCTGCAGGACCGCCTTCTGCCGCATGAGTCCCAGTGACCAGTGAAGTCCCATAGAGTCGGCCTTCTCCAGGTTCCATCAACCAGACAATGCCGCTTGGCAGGGCCTAGGGGAAAGGCCTTCTCTATGGTGGCCCCGGCCCTCTGGAATCAGCCCTCCTCCCCCGGGAATTCATACTGCCCCCACCCTCTTTGCCTCCCACAAGAGTCTGAAGACTGATTTATGCCTCCAGGCCTGAGGTCATTAGACTCCAGCCCCCTGGCCAATGAATGTATGGTGAGTTTGTTGACTGAATGGATATCAGAGTATTTAATTGGATTTTAAGTTTTTTTAAAAAATAATCTTTATTGAGTTTATACATTAAAAGGACAGAGAAAACACACACGTGAAAAATACATACTATTTTTCTTGACGTAATTATACGTATCACATTGAAAATAGCAGAAAAAAAGAAAAAAAGAAAAAAAGAAAAGGGGGGGAAGTGGGAGAAAGAAAGGATGAGAAAGGGAAGAGGGAGGAGGGGGCCAGCTACTTGGCTGGTGGCTCAGTATATTACGACCTCAGGTTTAGGAGTGTCGTATTTATCGGTGTTTTGAGGGTTTGTTTTGAGTATCTTTATATTGAATCGATCAATGTCTTATGTAAGATTTTTATATCATTAACTCAAATTAATTAGATTTAGGATGTATATTGCTCCCTTATATGCTGTAAGCCGCCCTGAGTCCTCAGAGAGGGGCAGCATAAAAGTCAAATAGATAGATAGATAGATAGATAGATAGATAGATAGATAGATAGATATTAGATAGATAGATAGATAGATATTAGATAGATAGATAGATAGATAGATATTAGATAGATAGATAGATAGATAGATAGATGATAGATAGATAGATAGATGATAGATAGATAGATAGATAGATGATAGATAGATAGATAGATAGATAGATAGATGATAGATGATAGATAGATATTAGATAGATAGATAGATGATAGATAGATAGATGATAGATAGATAGATAGATAGGTGATATATAGATAGATAGATAGATAGATAGATAGATGATATATAGATATATAGATATATAGATAGATAGATAGATAAATAGATAGATAGATAGATGATAGATAGATAGATAGATAAATAGATAGATAGATGATAGGTAGAGAGATAGATAGATAGATGATAGGTAGATAGATAGATAGATAGATGATATATATATAGATAGATAGATAGATGATAGATAGATAGATAGATGATATATAGATAGATGATATATAGATAGATAGATAATATATATATATATATTATTTATATATATATATATAGATAGATAGATAGATAGATAGATATTAGATAGATAGATAGATAGATAGATAGATATTAGATAGATAGATAGATAGATAGATAGATGATAGATAGATAGATAGATTAGATAGATAGATGATAGATAGATAGATAGATGATAGATAGATAGATAGATAGATGATAGATGATAGATAGATATTAGATAGATAGATGATAGATAGATAGATAGATAGATAGATGATAGATAGATAGATAGATAGATAGATAGATAGATGATATATAGATAGATAGATAGATAGATAGATGATAGATAGATAGATAGATAGATAGATAGATAGATGATAGGTAGATAGATAGATAGATAGATAGATAGATGATAGGTAGATAGATAGATAGATAGATAGATAGATAGATAGATGATATATAGATAGATAGATGATAGATAGATAGATAGATAGATAGATAGATAGATAGATAGATAGATAGATAGATAGATGATAGATAGATAGATAGATAGATAGATGATATATAGATCACCGGAACATAAAACTTTAATAAAACAACTTAGCTTTCGTTAGCGTGCTGCTAACTTCGTCAGAGTATTAAAATGCCATGGGAGACAATCACATTTATAAAGCATTACTCAGTCTGCTCATAGCCCGCGTCACTGGGCCACACCCTTCCCTCCCCTCCGCAGCAAGCCTAATTGTAGGCTTAATCATGCTGGTTAAAGGGGGAACTACCGCTTTTACTCGTGTCTGTTGCCTATTTCCCTCCCCAAGGGAGGAAGTGGAGTTACGAGGCAATGCTTTGGAGGTATTTGATATTTCTTTCTTCCCCCAATTATCGTTGTTACTTTCTATGGTGGTACATGTCTGCTCTTGCAATTTTTTTGCCCATGCCCTCGTCCTAGGTCTGCACTGTTCTAATCCCCCCTTGTCCCCTGCGTTAAACCTGCATTGTGCCCCTCCCCCTCTACCTCCGTGTTGCTCCAGTATGTTCCCTTGTTTCCCACTAGGGGTTGCTCCACCCTCATTTAGCTGGTTTCTATGCCTGACCTGGAGAATTCTGTTAGGGGCTTTATCCAATCCTAATGACCTATCTCCTTTAAGTCGTTGTTGGTGCCTTGAAGCCTGGTATGCTGATGGCATATCAATATGTCTATTTAAAGAATTTTCGTTGGAGAACCAGGCTTCTTTTAGGAGGCGACCTCCCTTGGTTTCATCTCGCGCCAGAATCTCAGTTCCCTGGAAATCGAAGCCATGATCCTGCTCCTCCATGTGTGTCCAAATCTGGGAGCGTTGTTCCTGACGTCGGACCGCCAATTTGTGTTCGTGTATACGAGTTCTCAATCTTTTAGCCGTTTCACCCACATAGTGGTGAGCACAATTATTGCAGTTTATACGGTAAATTACTGAGGAGGACTCCTCCTTCACTAAGGTTTCCTTCGGGCGCATTACTGATTTTCTCAAAGTTTGATCCGGCCTATGCGCTACTTTGACCCCATGGGGTGCCAGTATGCGTGCGGCTGTTTCGGATACCCCTTGTATGTACGGGAGTACCCTCCACGCTGATGTTTCGTTTGCGCTTTCAGTAGGTTGTCGGGGTCTGG
Source organism: Erythrolamprus reginae (assembly GCF_031021105.1). NCBI lineage: Eukaryota > Metazoa > Chordata > Lepidosauria > Squamata > Dipsadidae > Erythrolamprus > Erythrolamprus reginae. The sequence continues at coordinate 41,488,051 of NC_091958.1, read as the reverse complement.
GTGTTGTTTTATTAAAGTTTTATGTTCCGGTGATCGAGATGGCTGCTGCCTCATCATTCATATATATATATATATATATATATATATATATATATATATATAGATAGATAGATAGATAGATAGATAGATAGATAGATAGACAGACAGACAGACAGACAGACAGACAGACAGACAGACAGATGACCCTCACTTTAACTTCCTTTCCAAAACCCGCCTGAGTCCTTGTCTGGCTTTGTTCTGGAGTAACCAGAGGCAGCAAGCGAGCCTTGTGCTGCAGCCGCCGCCCCCTGCGAACCCAGGGCCAGGAGGCTCCCCGAGGCTCTGCGGAGGAAAGCCATGCAGAGGAAAGAAATATCCCCGGTGATGCCCCGCAGGTGGCCCTGCTGAATCTCTCACACCTGCCCAGGAGTTCCAGCACAGGTCCTTGGATGCACTCCGTAATGGGCAGCCAAAACTTTTACTGCCACACTGTGGGCGTGGCTTATTTTGTGGGGGGTGACTTAATGGTCATGTGACTGGGTAGGAGTGGCTTGTCGGCCATGTGACCAGGTGGGAGTGGCTTGAACAGTCATCATCCTTCAAGTGAACTGTTAAGTCCTCAACTTACAACCTCACCAGTGTCGCTCTCTGGGGTGACAATTTGCTTCGTGTTTCCCACGCTCTCCTTTCTGGGTTGCCCCCCCCCCACCTCAAGCGGGGTAGTTAGGAGAACAGGTGCTGCCAGAAGCATAAATGCTTCCAGCGCCGCTTCCACCCACACCTTCTGCTTGCACCTCAGGTGGGAGGTGGCCGTGTGAGGCTGGAGGGGAGCCGGGCAGGAGAGAGGGAAGCTCGTCCGAGGCCAGGAAGGAGGAAAGAGGAAAAAAGCAAGGAGCGCAGACGCAGCAGCAGAGGAAAAAAAGGAGAGCCAAGCTGAGACCAGTAATCCAGGAAGTGACAGCCGCCGATCAGCTGGAGCTGTGCATGCATCTTCATTTCCACCGGTGGAACTGCGTTCCACCCTGTCCTGCCTGCTGCCCACCCCTGGTTGCACTCACTGTGATTCTGGAAGAGGAAGGTCTCATTGCAATCTAGGGGCGGCCGTGAGGGCTCCTCCCTGGAAGTTGGGGCGATGCTGACCTCAAAGGCGTTGTTGGCAAAGCAGAGCTTCTGCTCGGAGAAGCAGGCGTAGTGCGCGTGGGTGGCGTTGCTGGCGGTGAGGTTGAAGGAGCAGCTCCCGCCGTCGCCACAGTTCCTGGGGAAAGCAAACGTCTCGGGAGGGGGCAGGCAAGAGGCCGCTTCCCAGGGACCATGGAGGGCTTGCAAGGGGGGAGCAAAGTGCCCCATTCTCTCCCCCCCACACCCACCCACATCCCCGAGGAGGCTCCAAAGCTTCTGACCGCAACCCACCCCACCCCTTGAGGAGCCTCCCTTGCAACAGGAGAGCCGCTTCCCCCACCACCACATCTCTGGCACAGAGTGGAGCAGGCAGGACGACTGTCCAGGCTGACAGAGCCCAGCTGGGAAGCGGCTGCAGCTGAGAGGCTCCTTCACCTTCTTCGGGGTGCCTGGGGGGCTGGTGGGGGAAAGGCACCTCATCCTCCTACCTACCACTTTGCGGTGAGGTTGTACTGGGCCCTGTGAGCTGGGCTGAGGCCGCCTCCCCAGGTGCATTCCAGCCGCTGGATGTAGTCCGCGAAGCAGTTGAGCTCCGGGCAGGCGGAGGCTGTGCAGGAAGAAAGAGGCTGCCAGGTCAGTTAGAAACAGAAATACATAGAAGATTGACGGCAGAAAAAAACCTCATGGTTCATCTAGTCTGCCCTTATACTATTTCCTGTATTTTATCCTAGGATGGATATGTGTTTATTCCAGGCATGTTTAAATTCAGTTCCTGTGGATTTACTGACCATGTCTGCTGGAAGTTTGTTCCAAGCATCTACTTCTCTTTTAGTAAAACAATATTTTCTCACGTTACTTCTAATTTCCCCCCCAACTAACCTCAGATTGTGTCCCCTTGTTCTTGTGTTCACTTTCCTATTGAAAACACTTCTCTCCTGAACCTTATTTAACCCTTTAACATATTTAAATGTTTTAATCATGTCCCCCCTTTCCCTTCTGTCCTCCAGACTATACGAGTTTTCGGAGAGGGGCAGCATATAAATCCAATAAATAATAATAATAAAAATAATACAGATTGAGTGAGTTCATGAAGCCTTTTCTGATAAAATTTTATGCTTAAGACCTTGCACCATTTTTGTAGCCTGTCTTTGGACCTGTTCAATTTGATCGATATCTTTTTGTAGGTGAGGTCTCCAGAACTGAACACAGCATTCCAAATTGGGTCTCACCAGCGCTCTATATAAGGGGATCACAATCTCCCTCTTCCTGCTTGTTATACCTCTAGCTATGCAGCCAAGCATCCTACTTGCTTTCCCTACCGCCTGACCGCACTGTTCACCCGTTTTGAGACTGTCAGAAATCACTACCCCTAAATCCTTCTCTTCTGAAGTTTTTGCTAACACAGAACTGCCACAGGTCTCCGAAAGGCCGAGAAGGCCCAGTCTGGAAACCCCCCCTCCCAGGTGGGCTACTAAGGTGGAAGGGTGACGTGTGCTCGCCCCTGTGGCTCTGAGTGCTAGCAGAGTCCAGCGCAATTCTGCTACTGCACCTGGGCCACAGGCACACCTGCATGTCTGTGTTCAATTTTGCTACCTGTTCACTGATCCGGCTGGGCATTCACAGAAAGGACTCCAGGCTCTCCATTTTCAGCAATAGAAACATAGAAACAGAAGATTGACAGCAGAAAAAGATCTCATGATCCATCTAGTCTGCTCTTATACTATTTTTTGTATTTTATCCTAGGATGGATATAGGTTTATCCCAGGCATGTTTAAATTCAGTGACTGTGGATTGACCAACCACATCTGCTGGAAGTTTGTTCCAAGCATCTACACTACTCTTTCAGTAAAATAATATTTTCTCATGCTACTTCTAATCTTCCTTCCAATGAAAAGGAAGCATCCCAAGGGCCGCACAGGATGGACTTTGTAATCCTTGAAACCTGGTTTGTGTAGTACTATTGCTCTGGCTAACCATTACAGGGTTTCTTGTGTTTTAAATTTGCTTTTTCAAATGTTTTATTGTTCATGGTTTGCCATACACCAAGTCAAGGAAAAGTCTCTCCCTCAGAAACCAGGATTGGCAGGGAGAATATTGGGTACCTTCCTTTCCTGCTGTTCTCAAGCCTCAGTGAACAAAGAAACATAAGTGCACTGATGTGCCTATCGTCCCCTGTCCAATTCTCTTTCCTTACCCCTTTTATCTTATATATTCTCTCCTCTATATATATTCTCTTCCTATCCACTTCTCTTCTTTTTTACTTCCTATCTTTATATATATTACCTTGTTCTGTCTGGGTGCCCCCAGACTTCAACACCAACTGGAAAAAACAGCCAGACACGCTGATAAAAACAAAGGACCTTTATAGTTTGAAAAATAAACACAGAGAAAAACCTGTTCTTCCCAACAGGCAGGCTATGAGACTTCACAGCAGAGTCCTGACGGCCAGACAATACAGCAGACTTCTTGCTGGCACACCCACCACTGTAGAGAATAAGACCCACACCTTTTCCCCCCAAGGTTTCAGTATTCAAAGTCACAAACCAGAATTCCAAGACGCCAAAGATCACAGCCAGGTCCCAGGACTCCGAAAGATAATACTCCACAAGCCAGGAAGGGTGGGTCTGCCTTTTCAGCCTTTCCGGAGAGCACCACACCCAAACCCAGCTGTTGCCTCTTTAGTGCTGAAAGTACCTGGCTAATTGTCCCCTTCGTTGTGTTGCTCTTCTCTGCCGGAGATCGATGATTGCTTGTGCATTTTCATCTAAGGAATCCAGGCTGCTTGCTGGGGAGAGCTCCCTCTCGGGGGACTCTGGCTGTCCTCCCTCTCCCTCAGCCTGAGATTCCTCCTCCCCGTCTGCCTGAACCTCCTGTTCCTCATCCTCCCCCTCTGAGCAGGAAGCCGGCAGAGGATCAGCCATTCCCTGAGGGGCCTCAGACGGAATCACAACACCTAATGTCTATTCTCTCTCATGTGTATTGTATATTGGACAAAGAATAAAGAAAAAAAAAAGAAAAAAAGAAAATAGCCCTGCCAAACCTTGGGAAGCTCTGAGAAGATGTTGTCCCCAAATCCATTCAATGTCTTTCCTCAAAATACAAGGCTCTCTTCTATGGCTATTCTCACATATTATTGGATGTTATAACTCTTGTGACGTAATTGGACAGGGGTCTGTTTCTAAAGCAATCAACTTTTGCTTTGAAGTCCTTCTGCTGATTATAAAAGGGAATGCAACCCATTTTTCCTGGCTCCCCTTTTCATATCAGAGTCTCTCCAGTAATTTCTTTTAAATAACCGTTGGACTTGGTTGCTTATTGGAAAAGGTAAACAGAGGCAGAACCTATAGTCAGGTTTGGTTGCAGGCGAGGTGGAAAAGAGCTCTTCACTCCTCACCTCTCCAAGGCGGCCTTTTGCTCTAAGCGACAATCTGCAGCCTGGTCAGAGGGGTCTTGTGGCCAGAGGGTGGATTTGGGAGAGGCTGCCTTGCCTTCTCCCCCTATTTCCTACCCCAGGCACTCCTGTCTTGAGTTTTCACCCTACTGTTATTTGCCAGGATACAGCAAGAGCTCAGCAAACTTTCCCAGATGTCCACTCACTTGGCTTCACTAGCTCTGGGCTCACATTCAGATCCCCCAGCACAGCTAAATCAAAATCCCTTGCTTTCTAAGACCCATATCACATAAGAACCCATATCGCATCTCAGACATTAACACCCTTGAAAATGTCCAAAGATACTTCACAAGAAGAGCCCTTCATTCCTCCACTCAAAACAGAACACCCTACGAAACTAGACTTACAATCCTGGGTCTAGAAAGCTTAGAACTAAGACGCCTCAAACATGATCTAAGTATTGCCCACAAGATTATATGCTGCAACGTCCTGCCTGTCAAAGACTACTTCAGCTTTAACCACAACAACATAAGAGCCCACAACAGATTCAAGCTTAATATTAACTGCTCCAAACTTGACTGTAAAAAATATGAGTAATATTAATCGAGTTGTTGAAGTGTGGAATTCACTACCGGACTCTGTAGTATCATCCCCAAACCCCCAATACTTTCTTTCTTTCTTTCTTTCTTTCTTTCTTTCTTTCTTTCTTTCTTTCTTTCTTTCTTTCTTTCTTTCTTTCTTTCTTTCTTTCCTTCCTTCCTTCCTTCCTTCCTTCCTTCCTTCCTTCCTTCCTTCCTTACTTACTTACTTACTTACTTACTTACTTACTTACTTACTTACTTACTTACTTATTGATTGATTTGATTTGTATGCCGCCCCTCTCCGTAGACTCGGGGCAGCTAACAACAATAATGAAACAATATGTAACAAATCTAATATTTAAATTAATTTCAAAAACCCTTATTTAAGAAACCAAACATGCACACAGACATACCATGCATAAATTTTATAGGCCTAGGGGGACGGGAATATCTCAATTCCCCCACGCCTGACGACAGAGGTTGGTTACGAAAGGCGAGGAGGGTGGGGGCAACTCTGATCTCTGGGGGGAGTTGGTTTTAGAGGGTCGGGGCCACCACAGAGAAGACTCTTCCCCTGGGTCCCGCCAAACGACATTGTTTAGTCGACGGGACCCGGAGAAGGCCAACTCTGTGGGACCTTATTGGCCGCTGGGATTCGTGCGACAGAAGACGGTCACGAAGGTATTCTAGTCCGATGCCATGAAGGACTTTATAGGTCATAACCAACACTTTACTGTTAGACTATCCACGGTTGACCTCACCAAGTTCCTAAGAGGTCAGTAAGGGGCGTACATAAGTGCACCAGAGTGCCTACCACCCCCTGTCTTATTGTCTCTCCTATATCTCCTTTTCTATCCCTATATCTTTTTCTGCTATTCTCTCATAGTTATATTTTACTCCTTTATTTTCTCCTCTATTTTCCCTTTAATACATTCTACCTGATTATATCCTCTATAACCCTCATTGTGTATTATTGTGTGTTGGACAAAACAAATAAATAAATAAAAAGGCAGGGAAGGGCAGTTCCTGGCTGGCTTCCTGCTTTTTCCATTTGGACATCTGGTGGCGGTGGTGGGGGGCAGAGATAGTTCGTCATGTCCTTCTGTCCCTCCAGGCACATGGGCACACGGCGTCTGCCACAATTGCACCGTAGCAAACCCGTCACTTTTTATAGTACTATTATAATACCAACAACTTTATGTTTCAGGCAGTATTAAATTAGCACTGAGACACACCACTGGCTTCTAGAGTGGTATTCAAACATTTGCACAGCATCAGTGAAGTCCTGATTGACATAATTAATAAACAAGATACTAACAAATGGTCTTTCTGGTCTCTACGATTTCAGAAACTTTGCCTTCACAATTTCTTTTGGCTTTTCCTCGGGACTCACCTCTTTGCACAAGGCAGTAAACTAAACTAAACCAAATAAGATGTTAGCCTGAAGTTCTTGATTTGTGCTCAGCTGGACGGGAGAACCGTGTGGCTCTGATAAATGAAATTGGGTGTCCCAGACTCCTGGGGCAATGGGGGCTCTCCAGGCAGGCGTTTGCAGCTGTAGGTCACTCTAGATCAGTGTTTCCCAACCTTGGCAACTTGAAGATATCTGGACTTCAGCCAGTGTTCCCTCTAATTTTTTTGGGGGTGGGTGGGTGGGCGGAAAAGTATAGTGTCTGAGCGGCAGTCCCTTCGGGACTGGGCGGCACAGAAATAACAAACAAACAAACAAACAAACAAACAAACAAACAAATAAAAAACCCACCCTGTTTTGCCTCAGAGAATTTCAAAATAAAATACTGTACTGTGTGTCTATAACAGTGAGCTCATAATAGGGCAACTCTATCAATATCAAAATGCCACTTAAATAGTTGAGCTAGTTTCAAACTAGATTTTGATTTTCTTTCTCTCTTCCTTACTCCCATTCTTTTTCTTTCTCTTTTCCTTCCTCTGTTTCTCTCTCTTCCTCTCTTCCTCTCTCTCTCCTTCCCTCTCACTCTTTCCCTCTCGGCTTCTGGGCAGGTTTGGAAAACTCTGAGTTGATGATGACTTTTAAGTGAGTGATTGCTCACTGCTCAGCTTAGAGGGAACTATGACTTCAACTCCCAGAATTCCCCAGCCAGCATTCGCTGGCTGGGGAATTCTGGGAGTTGAAGTCCAGATATCTTCAAGTTGCCAAGGTTGGGAAACACTGCTCTAGATAACACCAGTGTGTTGCTAGAACATGTCCTCTAGAATGTAGAGCCAGATTATGAAGGAAACCTACCGTGTTGAAGGAGAAGCAGCACCACAGCTGTCTGGCCCAGCTGCATCCTTGTCTTCCTCCTCTTAGGACTGGCTCGCTGGCTTCGTCTGTGTCTTGGCCAAGGAAAGTTAAAGGTTAGTAGTGGTGGCAAGTCAGGAGGCAGGGCTTGTGGGCGCCCAGATGTTCTCAGGAGAACGTAAGAACCTAAGAAGAGCCCTGCTGAATCGGGCCAAAGCCCATCGAGTCCAGTATTCTATGTCCCACAGTGGCCCCCCAATTGTCCATGGGGATCTTGAGCAGAAAGAGAAGGCAAGACTCCCCCTTTCCCTTGACCTCCAGCAAATGGGACCCAAGGGAACCCTGCCTGCCTCAACCAATATAGAGGTGGCACTTGGACATCCAGAGAGAGAGAGAGAGAGAGGGAGGGAGGGAGGGAGGGAGGGAGGGAAGGAAGGAAGGAAGGAAGGAAAGAAGGAAGGAAGGAGAGAGGGAAGGAGGGAGGGAGAGAACATAGGATACTAAGAAGAGCCCTGCTGAATCTGGCCAAAGCCCATAGAGTCCAGCATTCTGTGTCACACAGTGGCCCCCAAATTGTCCATGGGGAACTTGAACAGAAAGAGAAGGCAAGACCCTCCCTTTCCCTTGACCTCCAACAAATGGAACCCAAGGGAACCCTGCCTGCCTCCACCCAACATAGAGGCGGCACTTGGACCTTCGTTTCAATAATTTAATTTAACTTAATTTAATATATTTGACTTTTATGATGGCCAATCACATAGGACTCGGGGTGGCTTACAAGAATAAAAACAATGCAATGGTACAATAATAAAAAAAGAAGTCGAACAACAGCAATAAATAACACCCCATGACCCTAACAAACCCAATTATAAACCCAATATGATACACTATTTTCCAAGTTTGCAATCACTCCCTTAGCCAGCCTGCCATCTCATCAACCTAGAGGAAGCCCAAGGCCTCAAAATCAGACAGAGTAATTTTCGCTACCCCACTGGTTTCCCCCCCATCCAGTCCACCCCTGGTTTGAAGGTACCTTGGAGATCTTCTAGTCCAACTTAAGCAGGAGGTCCTAGAGTCCTAGACTGGTGGCTCTTAGCCCTTTCTTCACTGTGAATCCCCGTTAAATACCTCCTGTGGTCACAGACCATGGCCATGGAGCACCGAGACTTGCCTTAAGATTTAAATTCTAACAGTTCTTCAAGTCTTCATGGATCCTGTGACAACATTGTGCCCCACCCACCCCAGTGGTCTTATGTACTTTAATTGAGTTTACATTTCCAGAACCAGTTAGACCTGGGACATAGGACAGGGGAGGAATGAGTTAATGGGATGGAGGAATGTTGTGCCCATTGGAGTCATAGCAAAGCAGGCAGGTGGCTGGAGAACAGAAAATATGGACCCCACTTCCAAAAACAGGACGGGAAAAATCTACAAATTTCAGGCCACTCAGTTTGAATTAGTACTCGGCAACATTGTGCAGCAGTTCACGAAGGGTTGGCTCTTAAGAACCGTGCGGCAATTACCAGAAATGAGCACCTATTTATCAAGAAACGAGACTTTTCAACCTAAGATTATCTGACTGTTCAATCGGGTAACTTCCTTAGTGTATCATATCTTTGATCTTATGAAACCGGTTGACAAAGAACATAACATTCTGATTAGTAAGCTAGTTAAAGAGTGAGCTGGCGGCCGCAGCAATTAAATAAACACTGAGCTGGTTTGAAAATAGGACTCAGCTGGATCACTGGACGAAGCAGTTATGCTCGAAAGGGTTAGCAGTAAAGGAAACTAGGCAATCCACGAACGCCATCAAGGCTGGCACCAAAAATGGATGGAGTAAGGAAAAGCTGGATCAAATACATTAGGGACACTGAGTTCAATAGTGGAATGTACATGGGAAATGATATAAATTAGGGAAATATATAGATTAGGGAAGATTATCGCTGTAACTGGCAGTGAAAGCAATTAGAATAGGGAAGACTACTTGATACAACATTTAATAACGTCAATAAGAATAGCCATAGCACAATTTTGGAAAAATGAAAATATGCCAAAAGAACGGAATTTAATTAAAAAAAATGTTAGATTGTGCTGAAGCAGACAAATTAATAATGGAACTAAAAGAAAAAGAAAAAACAAAATGCTACCAAATATGGGAAGAATTTTACATCTGGTTAAATAAAAGAACATCTCTTTAAGTGCTGCGAGATAAAGAAACTATTTAAATAACAAATTGTCTTAAACAATTAACACAATTTTAGTTTTATTTATTTGATAAGAATTTATAACGTAAGAACTCAATTATAACAATATACAACCTAAAGCACTGGTCTTAATATTTTTTTTAAAAGACAGGACGTTGTCAACAGTCCCTACTACAGGAGGAGAGAAGAAAAACATCTCTTGCTTATTTTTTCATTTTTTATGTAAATGTATTGTTTGTCGTTATTGTCTCATTGTATATATGTAAATAAAAATTATTTTCAAAAAAATAAAATAGAATAGGGAAGACTATTGCACTGGTATGACAGTGACACACAGATTAGGGAAGATAATTACCCTGGGTTTGGCAATGGAATTTATAGATTAGGGAAGATTATTACACTAAGAACGACAGTGGAAGATATATAGACTAGGGAAAAATACTATTATTTGGGGGGATTTTCAATGGAAGATACTTTTCTTAATAATATGATATATAATAATGATTTATTAAAGTAGAAATGATATATTGGTAAAATGGAAGAAATGAAAGAAATGAAGAGAATGGGAAATACTTTTTTTTTTAATTTTTAAAATGCTATTCTTCCTCCTATGTATACTGATATTGTTATAATTAGATTAAGATTGGATATGAATGGTAATCTTTCCTTTCCTTCCTGGGATATAAAGAGAAATAAAACTTGGACATTTCTTTTTTTAAGGGCAACTTCGATAAAATGAGGGTCTTAAGAAAAAAGTAAGAATGAGTTTAAGAATATAAGAAGAGTTTAAGAATTTCTGACAGTCTCAAAATGGGTGAGCAGTGTGGTCGGGCGGTAGGAAAAGCTGCATAGCTAGAGGTATAACAAGCAGGAAGAGGGAGATTGTGATCCCCTTATATAGAGCGCTGGTGAGACCACATTTGGAGTACTGTGTTCAGTTCTGGAGACCTCACCTACAAAAAGATATTGACAAAATTGAACGGGTCCAAAGACGGGCTACAAGAATGGTGGAAAGTCTTAAGCATAAAACCTATCAGGAAAGACTTCATGAACTCAATCTGTATAGTCTGGAGGACAGAAGGGAAAGGGGGGACATGATCGAAACATTTAAATATGTTAAAGGGTTAAATAATATTCAGGAGGGAAGTGTTTTTAATAGGAAAGTGAACACAAGAACAAGGGGACACAATCTGAAGTTAGTTGGGGGAAAGATCAAAGGCAACATTTTACTGGAACAAACTTGCAGCAGACGTGGTTGGTAAATCCACAGTAACTGAATTTAAACATGCCTGGGATAAACATAGATCCATTGTAAGATAAAATACAGGAAATAGTATAAGGGCAAACTAGATGGACCATGAGGTCTTTTTCTGCCGTCAGTCTTCTATGTTTCTATGTTTCTAAGACAGTGTTTCCCAACCTTGGCAACTTGAAGATATCTGGACTTCAACTCCCAGAATTCCCCAGCCAGCGAATGCTGGCTGGGGAATTCTGGGAGTTGAAGTCCAGATATCTTCAAGTTGCCAAGGTTGGGAAACACTGTTCTAAGACATGGATTGTAGCACAACGGCATAGTATTGGTTGATAAACAGCAAATAGCCACGAGAAATTGAGATAGCTAATAGCACTTTGAATTCAGATCAGGGTGAAGGAGAATATCTGAAATCCGTATGATAGGATTTGAAAAGGAGGTAGCACAGGATGAATGATATGTACCAGAATAAAATTGGATAAATAATTAGGAAATTTGGATTAAGAATTTGGCATCTGTTATTATATTGTATTGTATTTTAATTTGAGGTATGCGAATTTGAATCGCTGTAAGGTGTGGAAAAACAATAAAAAATTTATACTACCTCCCCCCCTCCAGCAAAAAAAAGGCTGACACCAGCCAAAGTGTAGAAGAACTCAAGGAAATGATGCCAAATTGGAAGATGTGGAGATAACTGGCCCAGGCACTGCTTTCAGCACCCGAGGGAAAAAAGGTTCACCATCATTGGTCTATATGGAGGCAAACTACGAGACCGCCTTCTGCCGCACGAATCTGAGTGACCGGTTAGGTCCCACAGAATTGGTCTCCTCTGGGTCCCGTCAACTAAACAATGTCGTCTGGCGGGACCCAGGGGAAGGGCCTTCTCTGTGGCGGCTCTGACCCTCTGGAATCAGCTCCTTCCAGAGATTAGAACTGCCCCCACCCTCCTTGCCTTTTGTAAACTCCTTAAAACCCACCTCTGTCATGAAGCGTGGGGGAACTGAAACATCTCCCCCTGCCTATGTAGTTTTTGGCCATGATATGACTGTACGTATGTTTTTATATTTTGGGGTTTCTTGTTTTTTAAACTTTTTAAATGTATTATTGTTATTTTAGATTCTAACTATTAGATTTGTCATTATATATTGTTTTTACCACTGTTGTAAGCCGCCCCGAGTCTACGGAGAGGGGCAGCATACAAATCTAATAAATAATAATAATAATAATAATAATAATAATAATAATAATAATATTTTTTTTAAAAACCTAGCCCCCAAATGCCCAGGATTTGTGCCACATAGGACTTTAACCAGGAACCCTACCCGGAAATGATCTGGAAAACAGTTCAAGTCCCAAAGCAAACGAGCCACATGCCGAGTGCCCACCAATGCACCAACTGAAGTTCTCGAGTGGCCTCCGAAGACAACTCCCCATAGAGTGCAGTACCTCCTGATCTAAAAGGGGGCACAACTGGCTCACCAGGCACGCTGCATACTTCCTGGCCACAGCTGGCCCCTGCTCATTGACCAGGAACACCCTCAAGGTTGCCCATCACTACTTAGAAACATAGAAGATTGATGGTAGAAAAAGACCTCCTGGTCCGTCTAGTCTGCCCTTATACTACTTCCTGTATTTTATCTTAGGATGTTTATCTTAGGATGTTTGATCTTAGGATGTTTATCCCAGGCATGTTGAAATTCAGTTGCTGTGGATTTACTAACCACGTCTGCTGGAAGTTTGTTCCAAGCATCTACTACTCTTTCAGTAAAATAATATTTTCTCATGTTGCTTTTGATCTTTCCCCCTACTAACTTCAGATTGTGCTCCCTTGTCCTTGGGTTCACATTCCTATTAAAAACACTTCCCTCCTGAACCTTATTTAACCCTTTAACATACTCAATTGGGAGGTTCAACGCTCTCCAAGGTTAAAGATAAGAGGTGCCATATCTAGGTGCCTTAATATCTCTGGCCACCGGGTCTTGGGAAGATTGAGTCCTCTCCAGCAAACCACACATGACCTCTAGGCACTGGGATGAAACCTAAATAAAACGAACTGATGCTGTCATCTCCAGCCAATGAGAAGGTTTGCATTTTTAGAATTATTTGGAATAAGAGGCAGCGTTGGCATATCCTCAACTTTGGTGGCTTGGAGAAGGGCCTGCTAAGCTTAGCCCGAAGCTGAAACTGCCATGCAGGACCTCACCCACCAGTTTCATGTTAGAACAAGAGGAAAGAGGAGGCAGAGTTCCATGGCATCAACGGTGGGACCTAGGGAGAGCCTGGAATTGGCCCTAAAGGAGGAGGAGGAGACTATTGTAAAATAGGGCCACCAACTCCCAGTTCCCAGAGCCAATACATGGTGTTCTGTCGAGCTCTCTGGTAGAATCCTCCCCAAAATGCAAAGATAAAATTTCAGACACACACACGTTTGAAAATTCAACAAAGTTCTTTATACCGAAAATGCAAGTAAACGGAGCACTCTTTTTGTATAGCAAAGAGCACTCGTCTACAAAACAAACTGGTAATTTGTACAAGTCCCTTATCAGTTCTGAGATACTTAGCTTGCAGCTGTGAGGCATTTCACAGTCCTTTTTCTTTCACAAAGTGAAACACACTTTGCTCTGGTTTAGTTTCAAAGCGGGGAAAAATCAGCACACAAAGGTCAAAGTCAGCAAAGCAGTCACGAAACACAACGATCAGATAATCCTCCACAATGACCAAACCCACAGGCTGCTATTTATAGCAGCCTCACTAATTACCGCAGCCCCACCCAACCACAGGTGGCCTCATTTTCTTTGATAATAATCTCTCAGTTGTTGTTGCCTATGCATCGCTCTCCGCATGCGTGGCTGTATCATTAACTCTTGTTCTGAATCCAAGGAGGAGCTAGATAATTGATCTCCTTCTGAGCTGTCTGCCACACTCTCCTCCTCCCTGTCACTCATGTCTTCTTGGTGAGAGGAGCCTTCATCAGCAGATTCCACCAGGGGCAAAACAGGCCTGCAGCATGTGGATGTCTCCCCCACATCCACAGTCCTTGGGGCAGGAGCTGGGCCAAAACTTAACCACAACAACATGGTAAAGGCTACAGTGCTGGGAAAGAGAAGACGATGACTGGCAGCAGGGTGGATTGGGGGCTCAGTTACAGTGGCCATAGAGGCACCATTAGAAGACTTGAAAGACCGTTGGGGTCAAATCCTCCTGTATGAAATATCTACCTGTGGGGTCAACTAAGAGAGAAGGCAAGGCTGACTCAATGGCAGTCGATCACAATAAATCAATCTTTTTTCAGACTTCCATATAAGCCTGAAAAAAACTTTGCAGCTTTAAAGTTGCCCAAAAGGATAGCAGGGAATTTATTCTGCCCAGGTCTTCCTGAAGCATCCACAACCTTTGCTCTAAGCCACAGAGCCCAGAGCAAGTGCTGGCTGGGGAATTCTGGGAGTTGAAGTTCAAATATCTTCAAGTGGCCAAGGTTGGGAAACACTGCTCTAAGCGACACTCTGTAGACCGGCCAGAGGGGTCTTGTGGCCAGAGGGTGGATTTGGGAGAGGCTGCCCTGCCTTCTCCCCCTATTCCCTATCCCAGGCACTCCTGTCTTGAGTTTTCATCCCACTGTTACTTGCCAGGATACGGCAAGAGCTCAGCAAACTTCCCCAGATGTCCACTCACTTGGCTTCACTAACTCTGGGCTCACACTCAGGTCCCCCAGCACAGCTTGATCAAAATCCCTTGCCTTCTAAGACCCACATCACATAAGAACCCATATCGCATCTCAGACATTAACACCCTTGAAAATGTCCAAAGATACTTCACAAGAAGAGCCCTTCACTCCTCCACTCGAAACAGAATACCCTATGAAACTAGATTTACAATCCTGGGTCTTGAAAGCTTAGAACTACGACGCCTTAAACATGATCTAAGTATTGCCCACAAGATCATATGTTGCAATGTCCTGCCTGTCAAAGACTACTTCAGCTTCAACCACAACAACACAAGAGCACACAACAGATTCAAGCTTAACATTAACCGCTCTAAACTTGACTGTAAAAAATATGACTTTAGTAATCGGGTTGTTGAAGCGTGGAACTCATTACCGGACTCCGTAGTATCATCCCCTAACCCCCAACATTTTACCCTTAGACTGTCCACGGTTGACCTCTTGTGTATTGGACTGACTGACTGACTGACTGACTGACTGACTGACTGACTGACTGACTGACTGACTGACTGAATGAATGAATAAATAAATGAATAAATGAATAAATGAATAAATGAATAAATGAATAAATGAATAAACGAATAAACAAATAAACAAATAAACAAATAAACAAATAAACAAATAAACAAATAAACAAATAAACAAATAAACAAACAAACAAACAAACAAACAAACAACGTCAGGAGGATTGATGGATCACCCAACTCAACGTGGAGATGCCAGTCTCCCTCGCTAGCTAGTTTAATCCCGCGTCCCTCTTCCGCTAGCAGACATTTTACTGTGCATTTCTTGGCCCCGAAATTGAGGAGTGTTTTTTTTTTAAACATTATTTGAAACTTTAACAACTTTAACATTGTACACACTTCAAAAAGAAAACTAATAAAAGCAAAGAGTAATCTCATACATCCTTTTAACTATGATCAATTAAACACGTGGAGAAACTGTGGCTAAACTCACTTATTGATGCCTACCTAAATATCAATTCACAGTAATGGGAAACAATGCAACCCAGAAAAAGAAACACATAAAAAGAGATCTAAAAGTAATCTAAAAAGCGTAATTTACAATAAAATCAGAAAAGGAAATAGATTAAAACATGAATAGGCATATATCTTAATTGTTAGATGCTAAAGTTCTGATACCAAAGTAACCTATATAGGTTACTATATACAACCTATATACAAGTATAAATTTGTATGTTTCTGTATGTTATTTTTTGTTTGTATGTTTTCTTTGTCCCTGTTTTTGTTTTTAAATGTAAATATTCAATAAAGATATTTTTTTTAAAAGAAATTGAGGAGTGGGGTTTTTTGGCTGACCTCTCTTTCCAGAGACACTCAAATTTGCACACTGGCTCTCCCAGGGCAGAGGGTCAGCCTGACCGCTCCCCTACTCCATCCCTCTGGAATATGGCAGTGGCAGTGAAGGGCTTATGCATTTTCCTTCAACATCTTCAACTACTTCAGCTTCAACCGCAATAACACAAGAGCACGCAACAGGTTCAAACTTAATATCAACTGCTCCAAACTTGACTGTAAAAAATATGACTTTAGCAATCGAGTTGTTGAAGCATGGAACTCATTACCAGACTCCGTGGTGTCAACCCCCAACATTTTTCCCTTAGACTATCCACGGTTGACTTCTCCAGATTCCTTAGAGGTCAGTAAGGGGCGAGCATAAGTGCACTAGTGTGCCTTCCGTCCCCTGTCCAATTGTCTCTCCTATATTTTATATATCTTTTCTCCCATCCATATGTCCTTCCTCTACTCTTCATTGATGTATTCTATTCTCATATCTCTTCTTCTCTCCCTTCCCTGATATTTACTACTACACGTTTTTATTCTCCTTAACTTTCAATTTGTATTGGAAAAAATAAATAAATAAAATAAATCTTTCAGTGCAAATTGGGTGCTTTGAAGTGGAGCTCCATTTTTGCTACCCCATTGTGTTCCCCCCCCACCCCTGGGCAGCGGACACCTGAAGGCCCCCATCAGAGTCCTGGTTGGAGGTCTCCATGAGTGGCCGTTGCTGCCCATCCGCCGTGCCCAGCATTCACCTGGACAGAGCAGAAGCCAACATGGAAGTCCAGGAGAGAGAGACCCTTCCTCCCAGCCTCTCCCCAGCCCACAGCATTACCGTTTGCCTTCCCCTTATGCGTCCATGCCTTCCAGCCAGCTCACGTAGCTCATACCTCCCGAAGTCAGTGAGTCACTGCCTGAGACCAGAGCTGCCTGCCCCACAGCGGAAAAGGAAGTGGTGAGTGAGGGGGAGCCCAACGTCTGAGCCACCTTAGAGACCCAGGCGGTGTCTTCAGATGCAGAATGGCATCCCAGGACCACCGCCTGCCCTCCGCTAAGAGCTAAGCAGCTCAGGGATCCCAGCTGCAGAGGAAGGCTGTGGTCGGCATCCTTCCTTTCAGAGGCAGAGTCGGTGTTATTGCCTTCTCTATGGGTAGTGGGGACATTGAATGCAGGCCTAAAGGTGAACCAGGCTGGGAAACAGCCAGAGCTTAGCTGTCCCCAACCGCAGCTGGGAAGATCCGTTGCCCGAAAGGTCATGGCGTGCCTCATGAGCTGCTTCTGAGAAGGAGCTGGGGATTTCCACCCTGCCCGGGGATTCAGCCCTCACAGCCAATGTAGTGTGGGACCCGGCATGGAGTACCAAAGGGGCCTCCTTCAGCCGAGGGATCAGGGCTGACCAGGGGCTTGTTTAGGAGAATCACAGGCAAGAGAGAGAGTCGCCTCTCCTTCTGCGAAATACCAAAGGGCCAGGGGAAAGGAATGGGTGGTTTTATTTTATTTATTTACTGTTGTGATTAGCTCTGGCCCAGCTCCTGCCCCAAGGACTGTGGATGTGGGGGAGACATCCACATGCTGCAGGCCTGGTTTGCCCCCCGGTGGAATCTGATGATGAAGGCTCCTCTGACCAAGAAGACATGAGTGACAGGGAGGAGGAGAGTGTGGCAGACAGCTCAGAAGGAGATCAATTATCTAGCTCCTCCTTGGATTCAGAACAAGAGTTAATGATACAGCCATGCATGCAGAGAGCGATGCATAGGCAACAACAACTGAGAGATTATTATCAAAGAAAATGAGGCCACCTGTGGTTGGGTGGGGCTGTGGTGATTAGTGAGGCTGCTATAAAGAGCAGCCTGTGGGTTTGGCCATTGTGGAGGATTATCTGATCGTTGTGTTTCGTGACTGCTTTACCGACTTTGACTTTTTGTGTGCTGATTTTTCCCCGCTTTGAAACTAAACCAGGGCAAAGTGTGTTTCACTTTGTGAAAGAAGAAGGGCTGTGAATTGCCTCCCAGCTGCAAGCTAAGTATCACAGAACTGATAAGGGACTTGTACAAATTACCAGTTTGTTTGGAGACGAGTGCTCTTTGCTATAGCAAAAGAGGGCTTGGTTTAAGTGAATTTTCATTATAAAGAACATTGTTTTGAATTTTCAAATGTGTGTGTCTCTGAAATTTGTACCTGTGAATTTTTGGGAGGAGTCTACCAGAGAGCCCGACAGAACATTTACTAGAGTTGGAAGCAGTGATGGGCTCCTACAGGAACAGTCAGGAACGCAGTTCCAGTAGCAAAATTTGGAGCTCCACCCCAGAGCACCCAATTTGCATTGAAAGATGTTGAAACAAAATGCATTAGCCATGCCCATAGTGTGGTAGTAAAAATTTGGGTAGCCCATCATTGGTTGGAAGGGACCTTGTAGGTCATCTAGTCCAACCCCCTGCTCAGGCAGGAGTCCTTACACCATTTCAGACAAATGGCCGTCCCATCTCCCCTTGAAAGTCTCAAGTGTTGGAGTGCTCACAACCTCCACAAGCAACTTCTGTTCCACTGATTGATTGTTCTCACTGTCAAAAAGTTCCTCCTTGTTTCCAGGTTGAATCTCTCCTTGGTCAGCTTCCATCCGTTATTCCTTGTCTGGCCTTCAGGTGCTGCAACCCAACAGGACCAACACAGACTTCACAGGAGAATCAGAACTGTGGAAAAAACAATTGCTGCCAACATGCCTTCCATTGAGGACCTGTATACTGCACGAGTCAAAAAGAGGGCGGTGAAAATATTGATTGACCCCTCGCATCCTGGACATAAACTGTTTCAACTCCTACCCTCAAAACATCGCTACAGAGCACTGCACACCAAGACAACTAGACACAAGAACATTTTTTTCCCTGGACGCCATCACTCTACTAAACAAATAATTCCCTCAACACTGTCAAACTATTTACTAAGTCTGCACTACTATTTCTACTAGTTTTTTCTCATCGTTCCTATCACCCATTTCCTCCCACTTAGGACTGTATGACTGTAACTTATTGCTTGTATCCTAAGATTTTTATTAATATTGATTATTTCTTCATTGCTTATTTGACCCCTATGACAATCATTAAGTGTTGTACATAGAAACATAGAAGGCTGACGGCAGAAAAAGACCTCATGATCCATCTAGTCTGCCCTTACACTATTTTCTGTATTTTATCTTAGGATGGATATATGTTTATCCCAGGCATGTTTAAAATCAGTTGCTGTGGATTTACCGACCACGTCTGCTGGAAGTTTGTTCCAAGGATCTACTACTCTTTCAGTAAAATAATATTTTCTCACGTTGCTTTTGAGAAAATATTATTTTACTGAAAGAGTAGTAGCACATGATTCTTGACAAATGTATCCTTTTCTTTTATGTACGTTGAGAGCATCTGCACCAAGACAAATTCCTTGTGTGTCCAATCACACTTGGCCAATAAAATTCTATTCTATTCTATTCTATTCTATTCATGTCTCCCCTGGTCCTTCTCTTCACCTGTTCTGTCGGGCTCTCTGGTAGAATCCTCCCAAAAATTCACAGGTACAAATTTCACACACACACACGTTTGAAAATTCAAAACAATGTTCTTTATAACGAAAATTCACTTAAACTAAGCCCTCTTTTGGTATAGCAAAGAGCACTCGTCTCCAAACAAACTGGTAATTTGTACAAGTCCCTTATCAGTTCTGTGATACTTATCTTGCAGCTGTGAGGCAATTCACAGTCCTTCTTCTTTCACAAAGTGAAACACACTTTGCTCTGGTTTAGTTTCCAAGTGGGGAAAAATCAGCACACAAAAGGTCAAAGTCAGTAAAGCAGTCACGAAACACAACGATCAGATAATCCTCCACAATGGCCAAACCCACAGGCTGCTATTTATAACAGCCTCACTAATTACCACAGCCCCACCCAACCACAGGTGGCCTCATTTTCTTTGATAATAATCTCTCAGTTGTTGTTGCCTATGCATCGCTCTCTGCATGTGTGGCTGTATCATTAACTCTTGTTCTGAATCCAAGGAGGAGCTAGAGAATTGATCTCCTTCTGAGCTGTCTGCCCCACTCTCCTCCTCCCTGTCACTCATGTCTTCTTGGTCAGAGGAGTCTTCATCACAGATTCCACCGGGGGCAAAACAGGCCTGCAGCATGTGGATGTCTCCCCCACATCCACAGTCCTTGGGGCAGGAGCTGGGCCAGAGCTAACCACAACATCACCAGACTGGCCATGCCCAGTTCCTGTAACCGCTCTTTGCATGTTTTAGTTTCCAGTCCCTGATCATCCTGGTTGCTCTCTTTTGCACTTTCTCTAGAGTTTTCCTAACCATTTGGAGTCAGGCCCCAGGAGAGGCAGCAGGGGTGTGCAGCCTACACTATTTCCAGGCATTATTGGTCCAGGTGGCTGTGGCTTCTAGCCCACACTTGTTTTGGTTTATTGATTTATCGATTATTAAATATATATAGCTGGAGGGATCAGGTCTGGTGGCTCAACTGTTAATTCTCTGCCTTACAAGGCAGAAGCTGCCAGATCAAATCCCAGTAAGGAAGGGTGTGGCTAGCTGATGAGGCCAGAACAAGGCCGAAATGGTGCCATCCTAGTCTCCCTTAATTTTAAAATTTCAGCTAAAAACATTTGATACATACAGAATATAGTTGTCGGCTATGAATAAATTAACTGCCTTGAAATGGTCCTGGGTTGGGCCTAGAGGCAAAAAGGAGCTGTGACGTTCCTTCAATATACCGGGGTGATCCAACATTAAAAAAAAAACATATATAGCCCCTCCCTGGTACAGAGCTGGAGGGATCAGGTCTGGTGGCTCAACTGTTAATTCTCTGCCTTACAAGGCAGAAGCTGCCAGATCGAATCCCAATAAGGAAGGGTGTGGCTAGCTGATGAGGCCAGAATAAGGCCGAAATGGTACCATCCTAGTCTCCCTTAATTTTAAGACTTCAGCGCAGGTACAAAGATAAAAAGATTAAAATTAACAGGAATTAGTTAAATCTAGGAAAGAAGTAGACAAGCGGTAGGTAGGAAGGCTTCTCTTCTTCTCTCTGAAGGACGGTTTAGTCGCCTGCAACTGCATTTGGCCATCCCTGCCTACCTACGCCGTGCAGGGTCGATGGGTAAGCAGGCAGAACTGCAGACAGGCTGATATAAACCCTTCCCAACTGCATATTGTGCAAAGGTGCACATCCTGTTCGCTGATTGGCTGGCCCGGCTTCCTCTTCTGGGCTTTGCTGTTTCAGGAGCCCCACGTTAGAATGTTACACTTGCAGAAATATAAATGGAACACCCTTCTGTGGCAGCGAGAGGCCCAAACGAGGGAGGGGCCATGGCAGAAAAGGCCCCCCTCCCAGAGCTTGCCAGCTGGGATTCTTTGGCCACAGAGTGCTCCTTCTGCAAGAATGAATGGGGCAGATCAGCCCCATGGAGGCAACATGGTCCGATTAGGTCCCACAGAGTTATTTATTTATTTATTAGATTTGTATGCCAACCCTCTCTGTAGACTCAGGGCGGCTCACAGCATACAATAAAACAATTCATAACAAATGTAATAAATTTAAAAAACATTTTAAAAACCCCATTATTAAAGCAGACATACACACAAACATACCATACATAAATTGTATAGGCCCGGGGGGGGGGATGCCTCAATTCCCCCATATCTGATGGCAGAGGTGAGTTTTAAGGAGTTTACGGAAAGCAAAGAGGGTGGGGGCAGTTCTAATCTCCAGGGGGAGCTGGTTCCAGAGAGTCGGGGCCGCCACAGAGAAGGCTCTTCCCCTGGGACCCGCCAGCCAACATTGTTTAATCGACGGGACCTGGAGAAGGCCAACTCTGTGGGACCTAATTGGTCGCTGGGATTCGTGCGGCAGAGTTGGCCTTCTCCGGGTCCTGTCAACTAATCAACCAACATAGAGGTGGCACATGGACATCCGTTTCAATAACCACCATCCTCCAGAACTTCATCGTTCTCCCTTTTAGAGAGGCAAGGGCATCGTTCTGTCTCCACCCTGGCTGGGGGGCTTGTAACACAGGACCCAGTGCCCAAGCATGCCCATGTCACACCAACACCCCGCAGTCTGCATTGGTTGCTGATCAGTTTCCGGTCACAATTCAAAGTGTTGGTTATGACCTATAAAGCCCTTCATGGCACCGGACCAGATTACCTCCGGGACCGCCTTCTGCCGCACGAATACCAGCGGCCAGTTAGGTCCCACAGAGTGGGCCTTCTCTGGGTCCCGTCAACTAACAATGCCGTTTGGCGGGACCCAGGGGAAGAGCCTTCTCTGTGGCGGCCCCGACCCTCTGGAACCAACTCCCCCCAGAGATTAGAATTGCTCCCACCCTCCTTGCTTTTCGTAAGCTCCTTAAAACCCACCTCTGCCGCCAGGCATGGGGGAATTAAGACTTCTTCTCCCCCTAGGCCATTACAATTGTATGCATGGTATGTCTGTATGTATGTTTGGTTTTATATATTAAGGGGTTTTAATTCGCTTTTAGTATTGGATTATTATTTATATTGTTTATGATTGTTGTTAACCGCCCCGAGTTTTCAGAGAGGGGCGGCATATAAATCCAATAAAACTTGAAACTCGAACTCTCTTCTACCACCAGCACCAAATCTGGCTTGCCAAGAGGCCCACCAGCTCCTGCCCCCCAAGCATCCCAGGGGGCAACTCCGCTTAGCCCACGAGAGCTGCCTCGCATGCGCCACCTCAGCCTTTCTGCTGCCCCCACTTCCCTGTTGGGAACGCCCAAAGATGTCGGCCAAGTGGTATGCGTGTGTGGGAGTAGTCATACATCATGCATTTCAACCACGGGTGAAGTTGGAACAGTCTACCGCATGGCCCCAACTTTTACAATGTCAGGGCTGCAAAAGGGCTTGTTTATTCAGTTATTTATTTATTTATTACATTTAAATTTAGACATAAAAAAGATGCAGAACAATACGGAAAAGTGAATTAGATAAAATTATGTTGGGACTGGAGGATGATTACAAAATGTTACAATTATTTATTGAGCTATAAGATGGAAGAAGAGGTTGCAAAAGAAGTGATGATGATGATGATGATGATGATAATAATAATAATAATAATAATAATAATAATAATAATAATAATAATAATTTATTGGATTTGTATGCCGCCCCTCTCCGTACACACGGGGCGGCTAACAATAATAAAAACAACATGTACAATCCAATAATAAAAAACAACTAAAACCTCTATTATAAAACCAAACATACACACAAACATACCATGCATAACTTGTAATGGCCTAGGGGGAAGGGCTATCTCAACTCCCCCATGCCTGGCGGTATAAATGAGTCTTGAGTAGTTTACGAAAGACAGGGAGGGTGGGGGAGTTGGTTCCAGAGGGCTGGGGCCGCCACAGAGAAGGCTCGTCTCCTGGGGCCCGCCAAACAACATTGTTTAGTCGACGGGACCCAGAGAAGGCCAACTCTGTGGGACCTTATTGATTGCTGGGATTCGTGCGGTAGCAGGCAGTTCCGGAGGTAATCTGGTCCAATGCCATGTAGGGCTTTAAAGGTCATGACCAACACTTTGAATTGTGACCGGAAACTGATCGGCAGCCAATGCAAGCCACGGAGTGTTGAGGAAACGTGGGCGAATCTTGGAAGATGATAAAATGGGCCCAAAATTTTGGGTATATAACTTAGCCTTGGAAAAATGGGAGGAGGTCTGGAGCAAAATTTATAAAATGATGAAATCCGTCGCATTTAAAGAAACCATCATAAAATGCTTCACAGATGACATCTCCCACCAGTAAGGATTGCAGAAATGTATGCTGATGCCTCACCAGAATGTTGGAAGTGTAGACACAAAAGGACGGCATAAAAAAATAGAATAAATAAATAAACAAACCCAGGAACATACTACCATATGTGGTGGGCCTGCCACAAGGCAAAGAAGTACCGGCAAAGGATAAGGAAATGGATTGAAGAAATAACAAATAACAACAACATATAGAAATGAACCTGGAATTATTTTTATTAGGGATATTCAAAGGAAATGCAATACTTACTTCTACATATTATTATAGCAGCAAGGAAAACATTTGCTCAGATGTGGAAAAATAATAATATACCAACAGAAGATTGTGTGATTAATAAAATTTTACAGTGTGCAGAGATGGATAGGCTTACTAAAGCAATAAACGATGGAAGGGAATCAGAATACTGTTAAACATGGGATGATTGGTATAAATGGTTAGATAATAAAAGCATAGGTTAGGAATGACAAAATTTAGGAAGGTATAACAGTAGGAATGTAGTGATGTTAATAAATGCTAAAAATGGAATCCTTGTATCACTTATTATATGATAGACACATTAGAAAGATGTAAGGATGAACTAATGGGCTAATATGTACAGTAATCCCTCATTTTTCACGGGGGATGTGTTCCAAGACCAACCGGGAAAAACGAATTTCTGTGAAGTAGAGGAAAGATACGTTTTTATGTATTTAACGAGTATTTGGACTTTTAAAACCCACCCTTTGCATTAAACAGTCATTCTATAATGTTTCTCAGCTGGAACTACATGTGATATCCTACCAGTTTCTTTAAGAGTACAGTAGTACTGTAGAAGAATTTTATGAATTTTTAATGGATTTAAAATTTTAATTTAATTAATGGATTTAAGCCCCCTTTGAAAACCCGTGAAGTAGCAAATCCACGAAAGATGAACCACGAAGCAGCGAGGGATTACTGTATTTATTATGTGTAAATATTATATGTGTATTATACGTTGAAAAGAGGGACAAATGAATAAGAAGCATGAATGTGGGATAATTGTCTAAAAAGCAGATTGTAAAAATATTTTTTAACATAACACGTTTAATAAAAATTATTTATTTAAAAAAATATTTATTTAATTTATGCTACCCATCTCTCTCTCCCAAAAGAGACTCTGGGCAACTTGCAATGCAATAAAGTCATATAAAAGTATTAACCAGAAATAGGAAAAGGCTGAAAACCAAGAGCGCTTGGAGGGTGGGGGTCTTCTTCCCACCCACCAGCCATCTCCATGGGGGCCTCAAGCTAACCCGAAGAGCCAGGCTGGGAGTAAGGCTACACTGGCAGGACTGGTGGATGGGGACGGGTCTCACCTCGAGGGGGGGCGTGTGGGGGCCATGGCAGGAAGGGCCCCGCTGGCTGAAGCCCCTTGGCCCATGGGGGGGGGGTCTGCAGCAAGCCCCGTCTGCCCAAGGGAGGGGGGGGGCGGCTAGTCCCATTGGGGCCAGGGGGTTCCTTTCACAACCTGGTCCCCTGAAGGGCTTGAAAGATAAAAACCAGCACCTTGAATTGAACCTGGAAGCAAACTGGGAACCAGTTTGGGACAGAGGTAATGGGAGTGTGTGCGTGGGTCTGGAGGGCGTTCAAAGGCCTCGTGGCTCTGCAGTGGGTGCGTGGGTGGGTTCTCTAGTCCCTGGGCAGCACCTCACCTGTCCTTCAGGTAGGGAAGGTGAAGCCCTGAGGCGCGCGGCACTCCTCCTACCAAGCTGCGTAACAGATCTAGTAGAGTAGTAGATGCTTGAAACAAACTTCCAGCATACGTGGTTGGTAAATCCACAGGATCTGAATTGAAACATGCCTGGGATAAACACATATCCATCCTAAGATAAAATACAGGAAATAGCATAAGGGCAGACTAGATGGACCAGGAGGTCTTTTTCTGCCATCAATCTTCTATGTTTCTATCTGAGAGGGCCCCCAGCTTGCTTCCCTCCTCCAGGCGAGGCCCTCGCTCCCGACCGCCCTTCCCTCCTAGCTGTGGCCTGTGGATCTCCAGCTGCAGGGAGAGGAAGGGAGGCCAACTGGGGCGGATGAAGGTCTTGGAGATTCAACTCACAGCTGAGATTTGGGAAGGGGGAGGAGAGTGGGGAAGGGTCGGGCAAGGGGCCCAGAGCAGCCGCTTTCCAGAGCAAGGGGCATCTCCCAGGCCCTCTTCTGCAGCCATGGCTCTAGGACAGTGATGGTGAAACTATGGTGCGGGTGCCACAGGCGCCACGTAGAGCCATATCTGCTGGCATGTTGCCCTAGCTCTGCTTCAATGTACTTGTGTGTGCCGGCCAGCTGATTTTGGGCTTGCACAGAGGCTCTGGAAGGGCGTTTTTGGCTTCCAGAGAGCCTACGGGAGGGGGGAGGGTGTTTGAACCTGGGGAGGATGAAACATGAGCCTACTGGGCCCACCAGAAGTTGGGAAACAGGCTGCTTCCGGCCTCCGGAGGGCTTCCAGGGAGAGGGGGAAGCTGCTTTTGCCCTCTCCAGGGATTGAATGATGGGTGTGGGTATGTGCAATACGATGTGCTCGTTTGGCACCCGAGGAAGAAAAGGTTCGGCGTCACTGCTCTAGGAAGACCTGAAATTGGGAAGGGGTGAAAGCCGGGGCAGATGGACCCCGCGATGTGGGCTGCCTGACCCACCACCCACAGCCCCTGTTGACTGTCCACACAAAGCTACAAATTGTGAAGTGGGGAAAATGGCTTTTCAGCAGTGGCCTTAACCTGCTTTTATCTGAAAAGGTGCAACGTCTGGTTGTCTCCGAGGGCAAACACGATCTCTCCTTGCTCCCGAGAAGCCTCTCTTCAAGGCTCCTAGACGGGCTCCACGGATAACTCCGGGGAGGCCAGGCCGCCCTGCAGGGCACTGCTGAAGGCCCGGTAGCTGGAGAAGAAAGCGGCCTTTGGATCAGGCAGGCCCTCGGGCCCTCCGCCACCTTTCAAGGCCTCTCCTTGCTGGCCAGCAAACAGCCACATTCCTGGTGCAGCTGCTCCGTAATGGGAAAAGGCCTCTGGGCCGGCTGGGAAGCCTCCGGAAGTGCCCGAGAGGGGTAGAAGGCCGGGCCCGGTGCTGCCCCAGGCCTGCTGGCTTTGGCCTTCCTGGGCAAGACAAGGCCACGGACTCCAGGCGGGGCAGACGCTGCTCACCGGCTGAGCTTCTAGGCTGCTGAAGGACTTGTAGCCTGAGGGGGCAGCAGGGCCGGTCTCTGCCGGAGGGAGGGCAGTGCAGGAGGAATCCGATGGTGAGCTCTCCGGCCCGGGCAGCCAGCCAGAGTGTCCTTCGGGAGCGTAGGGGCCTGGCCCTGGCAATGGCGGCTCCAGCCCAAAGCCCTCCGGCTCCACTCGGCAGGCCTGGTAAGCCGGCTGGCAGAAACCCTGCAGGAGGACGGGTTTCTCCGGAGTGAACCAGCTTTGGCCGGAGGTTGCCGGGGCCCCCGGATCCCCCACGCCGAGGGTGCCCTGCAGGAGGTCCCTGAAAAGGCCGGCCACTGCTCCTTCGTGGGGGGCTTGCTCCGCCTTTTCCTCAGCCTCTTCCTCCGGACTTCCTGGTTTGAGCCCTCTGGCGCTGCCGTCTGTGGTTAGGGAGCCTTCGCTCAGGGAGACTTCTTCGGGGATCAGAAAGGGCTCCCGGTTCACGCTTAGGGGCTGGTGAGGGAGATCGGCACCCGCTTTGCTCGGGAACGGCCTGCAGTCGGCATGTCAGGAAGGAAAAGGCGCCAGGATCAGCGGATTGGCAGGAGCTCCAGGGGAGGAGCCATTGCTCACTGGCCTCCCGCCTCCCTTGGCTCTGAGGACACAGCGCTAGAGCAGCAGCCCCGGCCGGCCCTGCCCTCTGCTCTACGTACCGTCTGCAGGGAACCGTCTCCATCTTGCCGAAAATCCGAAACTGAAAGAAGCAGGAAGAGGTTTGAAGGGGTTTGCATGGAAGGGGCCCTGCTCCCCCTCCCCACCCAGGAGCCCCCCGGGGGAAGCCTACCCATTTCCCCGCTGTGATCTCTTCTGCCATTTTGCTCTTGCGGGGACTGGGGATCACGTCCCACCATTTCTTCTTCATCCTGCAAAGCAAGAAAAAGAACTCACTTCCATTATGTGAAGACAGACAGGAAAACGGCCCAGGCTTTGAGACCCCAACCCGGTAATGCAGCCGGTAGTAGTGCAATTTTTTTAAAAAAAATTAATTTATTGAACAGATTTGCACAAATACTTAAAATTCTTCAAAGTACTGTCCTTGGGCCTCTACACATTTTTTTCAGTGACTCTGTCATGACCGGTATTCGCCCTGGAAGGCGTCTTTGGGGAACTCTCGCAAGGTCTTCATCATGGCTGATTGGATCTCTTCTATGGACAAAAAAACGGGTTTCTTTCAGGGCTGGGAACAAAAAGAAGTCTGCTGGAGCGACATCAGGACTATGGGGGGGGGCAACGTTGGCACCTGGTGTTTGGCCAGGAACCCGCGGACTCGTAGCGTGTTGTGGCAAGGCACGTTTTCGTCTATAGAAGAGATCCAATCAGCCGTGACGAAGACCTTGCGAGAGATCCCCAAAGACGCCTTCCAGGGCAAGTACCGGTCATGGCAGAGTCACTGGAAAAAATGTGTAGAGACCCAAGGACAGTACTTTGAAGAATTTTAAGTGTTTGTGCAAATCTGTTCAATAAATTACTTTTTAAAAAAAATTGTATTACTTTTGGGACGCACCCTGTAGTAATACAGTAATATTTTTTGCTGTTTCCTACTTGTTTCTTTGATTTAAAAGTTGAGAGTCACAGATTATAAAACAAACTGAGGCGGTTTATAAAACAACCAAGCAAGCTAAGCAATAAATGAAACCCACCAGAGGAAAAAGAGGTAGCAGAAGACAATGAGACAGATGGTGGTGATCACGCATAAGCAAACCACGTATTTCCAGGAGATCTTTTTAGAGCTGGGTTCAAAATCTGCAAAGGAAGGAAACGGTTACTTACAAGAAGAGAAACAATGAAAATCGACACCAACCCAGGACTGCCCAAGTGGCTGAGCTGGAGAGAATTTGGGCCGAGCATAAAGGTATGTTCCCATGAAGAAAGTGGAGGAGGTTTGGGTGAGAAGCACCACTAGGTCTCTCTCTCTCTCCCCCTCTCCCCCCACTTTTCCCCAAGGCGTGCCAGGACAGCCCCACTCAATAACTCCCCCGCCTCTCAATCTCGGAGTCTTCTCCTCTTCTCTTTTTTCCTTCGCCCCCTCCTTTTTTTCTTTTCTCTCCCTCATTCATTCATTCATTCATTCATTCATTCATTCATTCATTCATTCATTTATTTATTTATTTATTATTTAGATTTGTACACCGCCCCTCTCCGCAGACTCGGGGCGGCTCACAACAAAGTGAAAACAATTTACAACAAATCTAAATTACTGTTTAAAAATATTTAAAAGACCCCATTTTCTAAACACACATACATACAAACATACCATGCATAAATTGTATATGCCCGGGGGAGATGTCTCAGTTCCCCCATGCCTGATGACAAAGGTGGGTCTTAAGGAGCTTACAAAAGGCAAGGAGGGTAGGGGCAGTTCTAATCTCCGGGGGGAGTTGGTTCCAGAGGGCCGGGGCCGCCACAGAGAAGGCTCTTCCCCTGGGGCCCGCCAACTGACATTGTTTAGTTGATGGGACCCGGAGAAGGCCCACTCTGTGGGACCTAATCGGTCGCTGGGATTTGTGCGGCAGGAGGCGGTCTCGGAGATATTCTGGTCCAGTGCCATGAAGGGCTTTAAAGGTCATAACCAACACTTTGAATTGTGACCGGAAGTTGATCGGCAACCAATGCAGACTGCGGAGTGTTGGTGAAACATGGGCATACTTAGAGAAGCCCATGACTGCTCTTGCAGCTGCATTTTGCACGATCTGAAGTTTCCGAACACTTTTCAAAGGTAGCCCCATTTACTTTTCTCTCTCGCATCTCTCTCTTATTTTTTTTTCTCTTTTCTTTTTCCTCCCTGTTTGCCTATTTTTGTATTTTGCTATTTTGTTTGTTTGATTTTTTTATGTAAATAACTGATATATTGTTTTAAAAAAAGAAAAAAAAAGATGGGTAACGTGATAGCAGCGTTCCAATAATTGAGGGGCTGCCCCAAAGTAGAGGGGCTCCACCTATTTTCCAAAGCACCAAAGAAGGCAGGAAAAGAAAACAATGAATGGAAACTAATCAAGGAGAGAAGCAGCCTGGAACTAAGGAGAAATTAACCAGTGGAACAGCTTGTGTTCAAAAGTTAAAAGAGGGTTAAAACTACCCAAACTTTAAATGATCTTTGCAGCCTATTGTTTGATTTGGATGAAGGATCTCTAAAGGGGTCTGAAGAAGAAATTTGATTTCCCCAGGAAGGACCAGGTTTCTACTCTGGTAATGACCTATAAAGCCCTACATGGCATCGGACCAGAATACCTTCGGGACTGTCTTCTGCCGCACGAATCCCAGTGGCCAATAAGGTCCCACAAAGTTGGCCTTCTCTGGGTCCCGTCGACTAAACAATGTCATCTGGCGGGTCCCAGGGGAAGAGCCTTCCCTGTGGCGGCCCCGGTCCTCTCGAATAAACTCCCCTCGGAGATTAGGACTGCCCCCACTCTCCTTGCCTTTCGTAAGTTACTCAAAACCCACTTATGTCGCCAGGCATGGGGGAACTGAGATACCCCCCAGACTTACGCAGTTTACGCATGGTATGATTGTGTTGTATGGTTCCAATATTGGGTTTTAGAATGTTTTTAATATTAGATTTGTTACACTGTCACTATTTTGTTGTGAGCCGCCCCGAGTTTACGGAGAGGGGCGACATACAAATCTGATTTTTTAAAAAATTATTATTATTATTATTATTATTATTATTATTATTATTATTATTATGTCAGTACAACACAGCAAACGAGATCACTATGCTGGATTTCGTATTTCATCACCAGTCGGGTGCTTCCCAAGCACCTAGGACTGCGTGATGTAGTGGCGAATTATGTTTGCCGATCCCAGTAAAGCAGCCTTTTGCAATTGACAGATGGAGATTTTGTCAATTCCAATGGTTTTCAAATGTCCACTGAGATACTTTGGCACTGTGTCCAGCGTGCCAAGTACCACTGGGACCACTTTCACTGGTTTATGCCAGAGTCGTTGCAGCTCAATTTTCAGATCTTCGTATTTCACTAATTTCTCTAGCTGCTTCTCCTCAATTCTGCTGTCTCCTGGGATTGCGATGTCAATGATCCATACTTTCTTTTTCTCCACAATCAGGATGTCTGGTGTGTTACGCTTCAGAATTCGGTCAGTCTGAAGTCAGACGTCCCACAGTAGTTTTGCTTGCTCATTTTTGACCACTTTTTCGGGCTTATGATCCCACCAGTTCTTTGCCCCTGGTAAATGGTAGTTCCGGCACAAGTTCCTGTAGATCATCTGTGCCACAGCATCATGTCTATGCTTGTAGTCAGTCTGTGCAATCTTTTTGCAGCAGCTGAGTATGTGTATGAGATTATTATTATTATTATTATTATTATTATTATTATTATTATTATTATTATTATTATTATTATTTCTTGGGTGCCGAAAGACCGTGGGCGCATGCTATTGCGCATGTGCGAGTGCCCACACCCATAATTCAATACCTAGGTTGAAAAAAGCCCCCCCCCCCAAGAGGCCCTCTGGAGGTTGGAGACGGCCTGTTTCCCAATTTCTGGTAGGCCCAGTAGGCTCGTGTTTCACCCTCTCCAGGCTCCAAAGGCTTCCTTGGAGCCGGGGAAGGGTTAAAATGCCCTCCCGTGCCCCCCCCACCTCGGAGGTTCTCTGGAAGCCAAAAACGCCCTCCCCGAGCCTCTGTGTGAGCCAAAAATCAGCTGGCCAGCACACACATTCACGTTGGAGCTGAGCTAGGGCAACAGCTCACGTGCCAGCAGCTATGGCTCCATGTGCCACCTGTGGCACCCTTGCCATAGGTTCGCCACCACTGGGCTAAGCTGAACGGCTGCAAGGGAGCACCATCTCAGTCCAGAGAGACAGAAGAGCTCCCAGGCATTTGAAGGCGCTGTTCCCGTTGCACAAATGCTGCTCCCCAGGATCCCAGGCATTTCTTAGAAACATAGAAGATTGACGGCAAAAAAAGACCTCCTGGTCCATCTCGTCTGCCCTTATACTATTTCCTGTATTTTATCTTAGGATGGATATATGTTTATCCCAGGCATGTTTAAATTCAGTTACAGCGGATTTACCAACCACGTTTGCTGGAAGTTTGTTCCAAGCATCTACTCCTCTTTCAGTCAAATAATATTTTCTCACGTTACTTCTGATCTTTCCTCCAACTAACCTCAGATTGTGCCCCCTTGTTCTTGGATTCACTTTCCTATTGAAAACACTTCCCTCCTGAACGTTATTTAACGCTTTCACATATTTAAATGTTTTGATCACGTCCCCACTTTCCCTTCTGTCCTCCAGATTATACAGATTGAGTTCATGAAGTCTTTCCTGATAAGTTTTATGCTTAAGATCTTCCACCATTTTTGTAGCCCTGTTTGGACCCGTTCAATTTGATCCATCTCTTTTTATAGGTGAGGTCTCCAGAACTGGACACAGTATTATTCCAAATGAGGTCTCACCAGCGCTCTATATAGCGGGATCACAATCTCCCTCTTCCTGCTTGTTATATCTCTAGCTATGCTATACCTCTAGTTACTTCTTGCACCAAGAGGAAGGCGATGGAGTGAAGGGCCAAGGCTCCAGCAAGGACTGAAAGTGAAAGGGAGAAAGGACTGGGGCCAGAGTGCCAGACGGACAGCCCCACCACAATATTGCTTCATTTCTTGCCTGAGACAGGAAGAGGGGTTGCCACAATCTAGTGCTCCTCCAGTTCCTGATTTTGGGTGCAAACCCATTTCTGCATTCTTCTAAAGCATCATCCATCTCCTGAGATGAAGGGGACTTAGTATATTGTGAGATAGAAACATAGAAACATAGAAGTCTGACGGCAGAAAAAGACCTCCTGGTCCATCTAGTCTGCCCTTATACTATTTTCTGTATTTTATCTTAGGATGGATATATGTTTATCGCAGGCATGTTTAAATTCAGTTACTGTGGATTTATCTACCACGTCTGCTGGAAGTTTGTTCTAAGGATCTACTACTCTTTCAGTAAAATAATATTTTCTCATGTTGCTTTTGATCTTTCCCCCAACTAACCTCAGATTGTGTCCCCTTGTTCTTGTGTTCACTTTCCTATTAAAAACACTTCCCTCCTGGACTTTATTTAACCCTTTAACATATTTAAACGTTTCAATCATGTCCCCCCTTTTCCCTCTGTCCTCCAGACTATACAGATTGAGTTCATGAAGTCTTTCCTGATACGTTTTATGCTTAAGACCTTCCACCATTCTTGTAGCCCGTCTTTGGACCCGTTCAATTTTGTCAATATCTTTTTGTAGGTGAGGTCTCCAGAACTGAACACAGTATTCCAAATGTGGTCTCACCAGCGCTCTATATAGCGGGATCATAATCTCCCTTTTTTTTAAAAAACTCAGGATTCCATCCTCGGAGCCTGGCCTTGTCAAGCCCTGCATTTCCACAGGCAGGAGAAAAAGGCTTCCTTTACAGGACTGGTGATCTCCATGTGGTCTCTCCTTCCTTTGTCTCATCACTTCTAATGGGCATTGCTTTATGTCTTCACCAAAACTCTTGTCTTCTATTACTTGTGTGTTTCCAGACTTGGCCGGCTACTGTTGCAGCAGTGCAAATTTTGCTGCCAAAGAATTATAAATTGGCTTTTAAAAAGTATCGGATTGCTTCCTTTAGCAAAATGTTGCCGTTTCTGTCTTATTACTAGCCTAACATACCTAAAACATTTAGCGATTAATTAATTCTTCTTAGGCTATAATTCTTCGGTTTCTAGTTATACAGTGATACCTCATCTTACAAACGCCTCATCATACAAACTTTTCGAGATACAAACCCAAAGTTTAAGATTTTTTTGCCTCTTCTTACAAACTATTTTCACCTTACAAACCCACCGCCGCCGCTGGGATGCCCTGCCTCCAGACTTCCATTGCCAGCAAAGCACCCGTTATTGCTCCTGGGATTCCCCTGAGGCTCCCCTCCATGGGAAACCCCACCACCAGACTTCCGTGTTTTTGTGATGCTGCAGGGGAATCCCTGCAGTGCAAAAAAAATGGGTGATTCGCTGGCAACGGAAGTCCGGAGGTGGGGTTTCCCAGCGAGGGGAGCCTCAGTGAAATCACAGCATCGCAAAAACACAGAGGTCCGGAGGTGGGGTTTCCCATGGAGGGGAGCCTCAGGGGAATCCCAGCAGTGCAAAAACGGTCGCTTCGGCTGGCAAAAGGGGTGAATTTTGGGCTTGCACGCATTAATCGCTTTTCCATTGATTCCTATGGGAAACATTGTTTCGTCTTACAAACTTTTCACCTTAAGAACCTCGTCCCGGAACCAATTAAGTTTGTAAGACAAGGTATCACTGTATACTGTAGACAAGATTGCATTTTTTACAATACAATGAAAGCAATAGATTAAGTCCTTGAAGGTATGTAATAAATTAAGGGGAAATTAAGCCACCTGAATGGGAAGAATCTAAACCTGCATCCTTGAAGAAAACGTTGTTAATTAACCTTGGAAAAATTCTTTGCCGAACAGAAATTATACACTACAAAAAAATCTCTTCAATGCTCCTGTTGTGAGTGCTCCTTGTCCACCTCTGGTCACGACAGATGAGCCAGGCCCCTCTGGATACCCTGGGCCAGGGGGGTTGACAGATTAAGCAGAGAGCGAGAGTGTGGGGGGAAGCGACCTGAATGAACCTGAGGAACCACTAGAGGGGGCTGATGTGACAATGGGGGAGTGGTCCCAGTTGGAGGATGAGGAAGACATTACAGGGGATGAGCCACTCTTAGATGCGAGATACAGGAGGTTATTGAAAAGACAACAACACTTCTATGGTAAAAGGAAATAAGTTTTGCAGCTTTAACTCTAGGGGGTTTGCTGACACTCCCAGCAAATATAAAAGCAAAGGATTGGGGGAAATTCTGGGTGGGGTTTCAACGTTGCTTCATGGACGCTGTCTTAGAGCTGGGGTGCTCAAAAATGCTCCCCTAAAACCTGATTTCTGTGTTGCTAGCACTCTTTGCCGGACACTGCATGACTGTGAGAAATTGGCAAGCTGATTTTCATCCTCTATGATTCAATCCTTGTCATATCTCGGAGAGGGACGGCATATAAATCAAATAAGTAAGTAAGTAAACAAGTAAGTAAGTAAGTAAATAAGTTAGTAAGTAAGTAAATAAATAAATAACTTAGTTAGTAAGTAAGTAAATAAATAAATAAGTTAGTAAGTAGGTAAGTAAATAAATAAATAACTTAGTTAGTAAGTAAGTAAGTAAATAAATAAATAAGTTAGTAAGTAGGTAAGTAAATAAATAAATACGTTAGTAAGTAAATAAATAAGTAAGTAAGTAAATAAATAAATAAATTAGTAAGTAGGTAAGTAAGTAAATAAATAAGTTAGTAAGTAAGTAAATAAATACGTTAGTAAGTAAGTAAGTAAGAGTACGTAAGTAAATAAATAAGTTAGTTAGTAAGTAAATAAATAAGTAAGTAAATAAATAAATTAGTAAGTAGATAAGTAAGTAAATAAATAAGTTAGTAAGTAAGTAAATAAATACATTAGTAAGTAAGTAAATAAATAAGTACGTAAGTAAGTAAGAGTACGTAAGTAAATAAATAAGTTAGTTAGTAAGTAAATAAATAAGTAAGTAAATAAATTAGTAAGTAGGTAAGTAAGTAAATAAATAAGTTAGTAAGTAAGTAAATAAATACATTAGTAAGCAAGTAAGTAAATAAATAAATAAGTAAGTACGTAAGTAAGTAAGTAAGAGTACGTAAGTAAATAAATAAGTTAGTTAGTAAGTAAATAAATAAATAAATGCAGCATTATAATATCTACTTAACAGAATGCATAGCTGGAAATAGAGACCTTCCCCTGGGAAGCCACTGCTGAAGTGTTGATGATGGGCAGGCAATTCAGAACAGCTGTAACGCAGCCAATGCCCAGGGACCTCCTCCGTTTTCAACCGGAGTGTCCCAAGGTTGTCCTGCCCTCCTCGGGGGACCCGGGGGGGGGGGGAGCCTCCCGAGAGCAGAAGCGGCCTTCAGCACACTCACCATTGTGCCACTCACAAGGGGCACTCCACTCACTCCAGATTTTCCCCCAGAGTTTCAGCTGATAGCGCACACTCGCTTCGTAGGTGGAGTCTGGGCGGAGCTTGTCTGCAAAGATCGTGTGACGGGACGAGTCCTCCGGAACAATAATTTTCTGGGGAGGGGAAAAGACAAGTCAGCCCAGAGAGAGGGAGGGATGGGGGGGGGGAAGAAAAGCAACAACAAGAGAGTGAGGGAAGCAGGCAAGACCTGTTAACTTGGCAAAGAAGGCTGAAACTTGGGTGCAAGACAACAGTTGGAAGGATTCGGGAGAGAGCCTTCTCTGTGGTGGCCCCAACTCTCTGGAACCAGCTACCTTCTGAGATCCGCACTGCCCCCACCTTACTGGCCTTCCAGAAAGTCCTGAAGATCTGGCTTTTCCAACAGGCCTGGAGCATTGACCTAGGTGGTGGATGGGGGTGTAGGGGTTACCAGCAAGGTCGGCCCATGAATGGATGGACGGCTGCAATTATTTTAAACTGAAATGGTTTATTAATCCATGTTTGTTTTTGTTGTGAGCTGCCCTGAGTCCCTAGGGAGTTGGGCGGCATAGAAATATATATGTATGTATGCATGTATGTATATATGTATGTACATGTAATTCTAGGCATATTTGGGTTTTTTCCCATGAAAGTTTGATAGACTCCTGGCGACGTTTTGATGAGGTCCCACTGGTCATCTTCAGATTGTTGTGTTCGGCTTTGTTCGCTTGAACACAAAGCTGAAGACAACAGCGTGAAGATGCCTAGACTTACATGTACATATACATATAATATGAGCCAGGGTGGCGCAACAGGTAGAGTGCTGTACTGTAGGCCATTGAAGCTGACTGTGGATCTGTAGGTCAGTGGTTCAAATCTCACCACCGGATCCAGGTGGACTCAGCCTTCCATCCTTCCGAGGTGGGTAAAATGAGGACCCGGATTGTGGGGTCAATAGGCTGGCTTTATTTAAAAAAAGTGCTATTGCTAACATGTTGTAAGCCTCTCTGAGTCTAAGGAGAAGGGCAACATAAAAATAGATAGATAGATAGATAGATAGATAGATAGATAGATAGATAGATAGATAGATAGATATTATAATATATATATTATAATATATATATATGGGCCGAGAGGCAAAAAAGGAGCTGTGATGTTCCTTCAATATACCAGGGTGATTCGACACAAAAAACATGTAACCCTTCCCTGGTACAGAGCTGAAGGGATTGGATACTGTAGCCTAGACGATAATTCCCTGCCTTACAAGGCAAAGGTTGCAAGTTCAAGTCCTGTTGAGGGTATGGCTAGCTGATAAGGCCAAAATAAGGCCAAAATAGATCTATCCTAGTCTCCCTTAATTTACAAGTTCAGCAAAAACATGTGACATATATAGATAGAATTGTCGGCTATCAATAAAATTAACTGCCTTGGAAATGGCCCTGGGTTGGGCCGAGAGGCAAATAAGGAGCTGTGATGTTCCTTCAATACACCAGGGTGATTCGACACAAAAATATGTAACCCTTCCCTGGTGCAGAGCTGAAGGGATTGGATCCTGTAGCCTAGAGGATAATTCTCTGCCTTACAAGGCAAAGGTTGCAGGTTCAAGTCCCAGTGGGTATGGCTAGCTGATGAGGCCAAAATAAGGCCGAAATAGATCTATCATAGTCTCCCTTAATTTTCAAATTCAGCAAAAAAACATGTGACATATATATATATATACATACATCCATATACAGTATATAAGCTGAGACAGAGCTTCCCACTGGGATCCAAGAAGGAGGAGGGATCGAGCCCAATCAGACCACAAGATTATCAATCCAAGCAGCCTCTGTTTTCCTCTGGAACAGATCCCTTGAGCTGGTCTAAGGTCTTAGGTGGCTCTCACCCAATGCACAGCCTGGATCCTGAAGCGGCCCCTTTCTTCCTGCTTCTCCTAAATGCTGAGCAGGCCAAGGAAAGGGCCACATTGAGGGACTGCTGCAGGAGCTACGGGGCCTCGGCCAGGGGCAGAAGAAGGGAAGGCCCTGTGGGCTTCTGGGATCCGGCAGACAATGGAGTTTTATTATCTTGTACATCTACAACGTTTATGGTTTCTTAACATTTTCTTAGCTTTTAAAAATGATCTGAAACGTTCCCCAGCCCTGCCTACGTTTCTGCAAGGGCTCTTAATTATGTTACTGAATAGCAGCATCCTCAGCCCATGTAGCCATTGCAAGAACATCCCACCTTGATCTACCTGAGCCTGCTTCCTTTGCAAAGGACAGACCGTCTCTGGCCTAATATAGAAGCAGGTGAACTCTCCCTGCCAGCTGCCACCCAATGTCGTCTGGCGGGACCCAGGGGAAAAGCCTTCTCTGTGGCGGTCCCGACCCTCTGGAACCAGCTCCCCCCAGAGATCAGAATTGCCCCCACCCTACTTGCCTTTCGTAACCTCCTTAAAACCCACCTCTGTCATCAGGCTTGGGGGACCTGAACTACCCTTTTCCCCCTAGGCCTATACCAGGGGTCCCCAACCGCCGGTCCGCGGACCAGTACCGGGCTGCAAGGCATGTTGCACCGGTCCGCGGAGTCAGCAGCTGCTGTGGAGCCGGCAAGTGCCAAGCTGTTTCCTGTCTCTTTCCCCTCACGTTCACTTGGGACCGCCATTTGCCTCGGGCTGAGAAAACCTTTGCTTGCTTGCTTTCTTCCTTTCCTGTCTTTCTTCTCTCGTCGAAAGTGGTCTATTTCCTCCTTGCGAAGCCCTTGCAAAGCCCTCGCTCTGCCTGCAGCTCAAACGAAAAGGCTTTGGCATTGTGCAGCTCTTTTTTTGCTAGGCTCCCCCACCCTATTCCCGGGGTCCTGGGTGGGAGCGAAGCCAGGGGTGTGTGTGTGACCATGAAACCCCCACCACCAGCTCTGGTAATTTTCTTTTGGAAGGATTCCTTGCTGCAAGAAAATTACCAGACCTGGCACTGGTGGGCGCTCCAAGCAGGCAGCGATCGCAAAGGAAGGTGACTGTGTCCCTGGAGGCACCTCCCCCTGCTCTGGGATTCCTTGCTGCAATCCCAGCTGGAATGGGGTGTGTGTGTCCTCTGGAACTGCTGAAAGGCAAACGGCGGTCCCGAGTGAACAGGAGGGGAAAGAGACAGGAAACCGCCCCCTCCTACCCTTCCTCCCTCTGTCACCTCAACTCCCCCGCAAAATTAAAAAGGGGGGGAGAGAGAGACAATGGAACGATAAGCTAAACCCCCTTTCCGCCCCCACCGGGCCATAGAAAAATTGTCTTGCTGAAACTGGTCCCTGGTGGAAAAAAGGTTGGGGACCACTGGCCTATACAATTTATGCATGGTATGTTTGTGTGTATGTTTGGTTTTAATAAGGGTTTTTTAATCATTTTAAACATTAGATTTGTTACATGCTGTTTATTACTGTTGTTAGCCGCCCCGAGTCTACGGAGAGGGGTGGCACACGAATCTAATAAATCAATAAATAA
This sequence comes from Erythrolamprus reginae, assembly GCF_031021105.1. Taxonomy (NCBI): domain Eukaryota; kingdom Metazoa; phylum Chordata; class Lepidosauria; order Squamata; family Dipsadidae; genus Erythrolamprus; species Erythrolamprus reginae. The sequence goes on along the minus strand of NC_091958.1, from coordinate 41,448,763 downwards.
ATAATAAAGCTCCTGCTAGCTCAAGGTTACATCTAGAGCAGTGGTTCTCAACCTTTTTAATGCCGCGACCCCTTAATCCAGTTCCTCATGTTGTGGTGATCCCCAACCATAAGTCCAGCGCCAATTCTCCCAACAGAGCTTTAAGCTGATTGGCAGGAAGCTCAGAGGGACACCCCCACTGTAATAATAATAATAATAATAATAATAATAATAATAATAATAATAATAATAATTATTATTATTATTATTTATTAGATTTGTATGCCGCCCCTTTCCGAAGACTGTAAACGCCTGATTGGTCGGATTGTAAAAATATGTTCCAAGGCACCAGAATAGAAGCTTTAGTTCCTAACACCATGGGGAATTTGTGTTTTCCCATGGTCTTAGGCGACCCCTGTGAAATAGTCATTTGACCCCCAAAGGGGTCCCGACCCCCAGGTTGAGAACCACTGGTCTAGAGAAAGTCCAGCCGTCCTCTTGTGAAGCTGAAGGAGCAACCCCAAGTGATCCCATATTCAGCTTCCAGTCCATCAAACCTGCCTTCCTCAGCCATAGAGAAGGGGAGCGATTTTCTATGGTTTTACCTGTTCTGTATGGTTTTTGGGCCAATAGGCCACTTGGTAGGCTGCTGATGAGCTGCGAAAGATTTCAGTGTAATTCCTCTTCCAGGTGAGGATGAACGTGCGGTCCTCCTTCTTCTTCTCGACCCTCAGGTGGATGAGGGGCTTGGGCTTCACTGGGATGGGGAAGAAGCAGAGGAGGACCCTGAGACGGGAAGAGGCACCTGGGCAAGGAAACCCCTGCAAGCAGGGCACGGGGGAAAGCCTCAAAGCCTCTCGTGTCTCTTCTCTCTTGCTCCCACTTTGGGGACTTTTGCCCTCGGGTTGGAGGGAGCCCCCACAGTGACTCCTGCCCTCTCTGGCATCTAGACTCCCACCCACCCCCACTACACCCCCCCTCCGCCATTCAGCCGAGCACTGTCCAAGCAGGAGAGTTAGGGGCCTTGAGACGTCCACTGTTAGGATATCAGCCCAGAATTCTTCGGGAAACAAACACAAGGGCAATTCTGGAAGCAGAACCAAGAGAGGAACTAATAATAATAATTATTAATAATATAATATAATAATAATATAATAATAATAATAATAATAATATAATAATAATAATAATTCCAACAGAGTTGAAAGGGACCTTGGAGGTCTTCTAGTCCAGTGATTTTCAACCTTTTTTGAGACGCGGCACATTTTTTACATTTACAAAACCATGGGGCACATTGGGGGGGGGGGGCGGCTAAAAAAAGTTTGGGTGAAAAAATATCTATCTCTCTCTTTCTCCCTTTCGCTCTATTTCTCTCTCCCTCCCTCTTTCTCTCCCTTCCTCTTTTTTTTTCTCTCTCTCCATCCCTCTTTCTTTCTCTCTCCCTTCCTACCTCCGTCTATGTCTTTCTCTCTCCCACCTTCCTCTCTTTCTCTCTCTCTCTCTTTCTTTCTCTCTCTCTTTCTCTTTCTCTTGCTTTCTTTCTCTCTTGTTCTCTTTCTCTCTCTCTCTCTTTCTCTCTCTCTCGTTCTCTTTCTTTTTCTCTCTCTTTCTTTCTCTCTCTCTCTTGTTCTCTTTCTTTCTCTCTTGCTTTCTCTCTCTCTCTTGCTTTCTCTCTCTCTCGTTTTCTTTCTCTCTCTCTTTCTTTCTCTCTCTCTTGTTTTCTTTCTCTCTCTGAGCTTCGCGGCACACCTGACCATGTCTCACGGCACACTAGTGTGTCGCGGCACACTGGTTGAAAAACACTGTTCTAGTCCAACCCCCTGCTTAGGCAAGAAACCCTACGCTACTTCAGACAGATGGTTATCCAACATCTGCTTAAAAACTTCCAGTGTTGGAGCATTCATAACTTCTGGAGGCAACTTCTGTTCCACCGAATAACTGTTCTGACTGTTCAGGAAATTTCTCCTTAGTTCTAAGCTGCTTCTCTCCTTGTTTAGTTTCCACCCATTGCTTCTTGTCCTGCCCTCAGGTGTTTTGGAGAATAGGTTGACTCCTTCTTCTTTGTGGCAGTCCCTGAGATATTGGAAGACTGCTATCATGTCTCCCCTGGTCCTTCTTTTCATCAAACTAGCCATGCCCAGTTCCTGCAACCGTTCTTTGTATGTTTTAGCCTCCAGTCAGTCCCCTAATCCTTTTTGTTGCTCTTCTCTGCACAACTGACGAAGGGCATCCTCTACTAATGCACCCAGCCTTGCAAATGAATTCTCCCCAACCCCTTTGTCCTACCCAGAGCACCTTCCTCGTGCCAACAGAGGCCCCTTTTGCCAACTGAAACCAAAGTTCCTGTGACTAAATATGGTGGAAAGAGGTTTGCATGAAAGGCCGAGGGGATCTCACCAATTGAAACCATATCCAACGTCCGGTTGCTCCAGACTGTCTTGCCATCGTTCTCCATCCAAGCCAGCGATATGTTATACTTGACATTTTTGAATTTCTTCTCTGGAATCACACAAACACACCGGGAGGCAGCATCTTGACCCTGTTCGTTCTTCAGATGGCATTCCTGTAGCTGCCCGGAAAAACTGCAAGAGAGAATTCAATTCAATTCAATTCAATTCAATTCAATTTATTAGATTTGCATGCTGCCCCTCTCCGAAGACTCGGGGCGGCTCACAACAATAATAAAAACAGTATAATAATGGAACAAATCTAATAATAAAATTGTATTAAAAACCCCAACAATTTAAAAACCATACAACACATACATACCAAACATAAAATATAAGAAAGCCTGGGGGAGATGTCTTAGTTCCCCCACGCCTGGCGATATAGGTGGGTCTTGAGTAACATGCGAAAGACAAGGAGGGTAGGGGCCATTCTAATCTCCGGGGGGAGTTGATTCCAGAGGGCCGGGGCCACCACAGAGAAGGCTCTTCCCCTGGGGCCCGCCAAACGACATTGTTTGGTCGACGGGACCCGGAGAAGGCCAACTCTGTGGGACCTTATCGGCCGCTGGGATTCGTGCGGTAGAAGGCGGTTCCGGAGGTATTCTGGTCCAATGCCATGAAGGGCTTTAAAGGTCATTACCAACACTTTGAATTGAGACCGGAAACCGATCGGCAGCCAGTGCAGGCCACGGAGTGTTGCAGAAACATGGGTGAATCTAGGGAGCCCCACGATGGCTCTCGCGGCCGCATTCTGCACGATCTGAAGTTTCCGAACACTTTTCAAAGGTAGCCCCTTGTAGAGAGCAACCCATCACCTTTGTGATCACTTCTGCATCGCCCCAGAGGGTTTGCAAAGGGCCAAAGACCTTCACACTGGCCGGGTTGCAGAGACGCCTCCGTCCACGAAGGGAGCAGAGGGCAAGGCCTGCTAGAGAGAGGCGACGGGAGAAATTCTGCTCTTGAGACTCGTTTCTCCCTCTTCATGCTTGGAAGCCTCTTTGGCAGAAACCAAAGCTTCTGCCAAATGGGGGATCTAAACATCTTATGAAGGAACTAGAATTCTGCCAGCAGAAACAAGAAGCAATATTAGAAGCAGTGTTCCCTCTAATTTTTTGGGGGGGTGGGCGGAAAAGTATAGTGTCTGAGCGGCAGTCCCTTTGGGACTGGGCAGCACAGAAATAATAAATAAATAAAAATAAATAAATAAACAAACAAACAAACAAACAAAAAACCCACCCTGTTTTGCCTCAGAGAATTTCAAAATAAAATACTGTACTGTGTGTCTACAACAGTGAGCTCATAATAGGGCAACTCTATCAATATCAAAATGCCACTTAAATAGTTGAGCTAGTTTCAAACTAGATTTTGATTTTCTTTTTCTCTTCCTTACTCCCATTCTTTTTCTTTCTCTTTTCCTTCCTCTCTTTTTTCTATCTGTTTCTCTCTCTTCCTCTCTTCCTCTCTCTCTCCTTCCCTCTCACTCTTTCCCTCTCGGCTTCTGGGCAGGTTTGGAAAACTCTGAGTTGATGATGTTTTTTAAGTGAGCGATTGCTCACTGCTCAGCTTAGAGGGAACTATGATTAGAAGACCTAGCAAGTTGGATGGACGCAATTACAGCCCGTGATGTGTGGGTAACCCCCACTCAGTTAAGGACCTTGGATCATGGGGGACATGATCGAAACATTTAAATATGTTAAAGGGTTAAATAAGGTCCGGGAGGGAAGTGCTTTTAATAGGAAAGTGAACACAAGAACAAGGGGGCACAATCTGAAGTTAGTTGGGGGAAAGATCAAAAGCAACATGAGAAAATATTATTTGACTGAAAGAGTTGTAGATCCTTGGAACAAACTTCCAGCAGACGTGGTTGGTAAATCCACAGGAACTGAATTTAAACATGCCTGGGAGAAAAATAGATCCATCCTAAGATAAAATACAGAAAATAGTATAAGGGCAGACTAGATGGACCATGAGGTCTTTTTCTGCCGTCAATCTTCTATGTTTCTATGTTTCTAATTACGAAAGACCTAAGTGCCAAAGCCCACTGCAACAGCATCGCCAAGAAGGCTTCGAGATCTAATCTAATCCTATGTAGCTTCTGCTCTGGTGATCTCACACTACTTACCAGAGCTTACAAAACTTTTGCCAGACCCATCCTAGAATACAGCTCATCTGTTTGGAACCCATACCGCATCACAGACATTAACACCCTCAAAAATGTCCAGAGATACTTCACCAGAAGAGCCCTTCATTCCTCCTCCCGTAACAGAATACCGTATGAAACTAGACTTACAATCCTGGGCCTAGAAATCTTAGAACCAAGACGCCTTTAAACATGATCTAAATATTGCCCACAAGATTATATGTTGCAACGTCCTGCCTGTCAACGACTACTTCAGCTTCAACCACAACAACACAAGAGCACATAACAGATTCAAGCTCAATATTAACCGCTCCAAACTTGACTGTAAAAAATACGACTTTAGTCGTAGAGTTGTTGAAGCATGGAACTCATGCCGGACTCCGTAGTATCATCTCCTAACCCCCAACGTTTTACCCTTAGACTGTCCACAGTTGATCTCTCCAGATTCCTAAGAGGTCAATAAGGGGCGTGCATAAGTGCACTAGTGTGCCTCCCGTCCCCTGTCCAATTGTCTCTCCTATATCCCATATACCTTCTCTTCTATCCCTATATCTTTCTTCTATTCTCTCATCGATTTATTTTATCCTATATTCTCTCTTCTATTCTTTCTCTAATTCCATTTCCTCGAAGGTGTCCTCTATTAACTTCATTGTGTATTATTGTGTATTGGACAAAACAAACAAAGAAAGAAAGAAAGAAAGAAAGAAGGAAGGAAGGAAGGAAAGAAAGAAAGAAAGAAAGAAAGAAAACAATAGAGAATGCTGGACAGTGGTCCTGTCAATGTCCAAATCAACTCCCTGTGGCCAAGTGAGCACAGAGGGAGGAAGTTGCCTAGCTACTCCAAGGAGTTGATTGACCACCAGGCTCCCCACTATGAGAATCCCTGCTTTATCAATTATACCACATCTCCCACCCTTGAACAGAGGGCTGTCGTGCCCCACAACACACAGCTTTGCTAATACTTACTTTGTTGAATACTGGTAGAGTAGTCTAAACTCCGCAGTGCAGTTGGTGACGGCATCCACGTTCCAGTGACAAACCAGCTGAGTGTCAAAATCATTGTTGCATGTTGGCTGGACATTCTTTGAAGACGCAACTAGGGAAGTACAAAAGAATACTCACTTGACGAAGCTGATAACATTCAGACAAATAATCTAGCACAGCACAAAGTTTTCCCAAACCTCTGCAGCAGAATGGACCTTTGCAGAAAAGTGGACCGCTTAGGCCTCTCGGAGCAGAAGCAAAAGAATCCTAGGGAACATTTCTTGGATTGGGTCACATCACTCCACAGCTGGGTTTCCTCGGCCAAAGGAGATGGACCCTCCTTAAACCTGCATAACTTTCTCTCGCTGGATATAAACAAACCAGCAGCCTGATTGTAGTTCCTGGTTATAAATAACACATATTATAAACATGGGGCTATGATCACATAACTAAGGCAGAATATCAGCAAATAGCCCGAGCCTGTAAAGATGAAGCGAGGAAAGTTAAGGCTCACAACAAACAAGGCACGGGTGAAATCCAGCAGGTTCTGAAGAACTGGTGGTGGAAATTTTGAGTAGTTCAGAGAACCAGCAAATACCACCTCTGGCTGCCACCCCCTCCCCCCCGAGTGCAAAGGGAATGGGGATTTTGCAGTATCAATTTGCCCATGCCTGGCGACATAGGTGGGACTTAAGCAATTTAGGAAAGGCAAGGAGGGTGGGGGCAGTTTTAATCTCTGGGGGGAGTTGATTCCAGAGAGCCGGGGCCACCCCAGAGAAGGCTCTTCCCCTTGGTCCCGCCAGAAGACATTGTTTAGTCGATGGGACCCGGAGAAGGCCAACTCTGTGGGGCCTTATCGGACGCTGGGATTCGTGCGGCAGAAGGCGGTCCCGGAGGTATTCTGGCCCGATGCCAGAATATAATAACAACAACAACAACAACAACAACAATAATAGCAGTGTTCCAATATGTGTTCCAAGGATGAAAGACTATAGTGGTAGAATAAAAGCCGTTGTGGACTTTGTACGACTGAAATACAATAGGTTCTTAACAAAGGGCTTTGAAGTTTAACTGTCATTTGTTTTGTTTAAATATATATTGTGGGTAGAGGTCAGGTCAAATGGGTTAGGTAAACTTGTAGAAGTTCATTAACTGTGCACCTGTTTCGTGGGGAGTGGCAAATGATTATTCTTGAAATATAGCAGCATTCGACTGGGGGGACAATTTGTGTGTTTGTTTTTCTTGGCATATTTTTGTCTTGTCTAGTTTTGCTTTATTTTGTATTTTCTTTTTTAAATCCTTTTTTGGATTTGGATTTTAACGTTTTGAATAAAACATAAAAAATAAATGATCATCTTTTTTCTTCACCTTTTCTGCTCAGCTGTCAAATTCCAGCTCAAGGCTGTAGGCCAGTTTTAGAAGGTCTCACCCAGAGAAAGTCCATCTTCTTGCAAAACCCTCCCTCCTGCTCTCCAGATGTTTTCCCTTTGGGCCTCCCATCCATGCCCTAAACTCCTTGGAAGACTGCGTGACAGCCTGATCAAAGGACTTGAACCAGGCCAGCAGTAAATGCAGGTTAACTTCCCCTTTCCTGCTGCAGATAGGATTGAGTTTTGCATGCTTCCTTACCAGCCCCACCAGGGCTGCCCTGCTTTAGCCAGAGTTCACCTTCTGGGAGGGGCAGCTTCTGCCAGGGCTGTGAATCCTTTGTGGCTTGTTGCCTACGGCTTGATCACGCCCTTTGTTTTATTTTATTTTATTTATTCGGAAACTTTATTTGTTCGGAAACTTCAGATCGTGCAGAATGCAGCTGCGAGAGCAATTATGGGCTTCTCTAAGTATGCCCATATCACTCCAACACTCCGCAGTCTGCATTGGTTGCCGATCACTTTCCAGTCACAATTCAAAGTGTTGGTTATGACCTATAAAGCCCTTCATGGCACTGGACCAGAATATCTCTGGGACCGCCTTCTGCCGCACGAATCCCAGCGACCGGTTCGGTCCCACAGAGTTAGCCTTCTCCGGGTCCCGTTGACTAAACAATGTCGTCTGGCAGGACCCAGGGGAAGAGCCTTCTCTGTGGCGGCTCCGACCCTCTGGAACCAGCTCCCCCCTGAGATTAGGATTGCCCCCACCCTCCTTGCCTTTCGCAGACTCCTTAAAACCCACCTCTGCCATCAGGCATGGGGGAATTGAAACATCTCCTCCTTGCCCATGTTGTTTTGGTGTTAGATTGATTGTATGCGTGTTTTAATATTCTGGGGTTGTTTTTATGAATTTTTAGCTTAAAATTGTAATTGGATTGCTGGGTATTGGATTTGTTATTATGTATTGTTTTTATTTTGTTGTGAGCCGCCCCGAGTTTTCGGAGAGGGGCGGCATATAAATCCAATAAATCTAATCTAATCTATTCATTTGTCCAATACACAAATGCATAGAAAGAAAATAGACATGTCGTAATATATATAAAGGTAAAAGTGAACTTAGAGGAGAGGATATATGAAAGGAAGAGAATATATATGATAGGTGAAAGAAAGGAAAGACAATTGGACAGGGGACGAAAGGCACACCAGTGCACTTATGCACGCCCCTTACTGGCCTCTTAGGAACCTGGAGAGGTCAATCGTGGAGAGTCTAAGGGAGAAGTGTTGGGGGTTTGGGGTTGACACAATTGAGTCCGGTAATGAGTTCCACGCTTCGATAACTCGATTGTTGAAATCATATTTTTTTACAGTCAAGTTTGGAGCGGTTCGTATTAAGTTTGAATCAGTTGCGTGCTCTTGTGTTATTGCGGTTGAAGCTGAAGTAGGACGTTGCAGCATATGATCTTGTGAGCAATACTCAAATCGTGTTTTAGGCGCCGTAGTTCTAGGCTTTCTAGGCCCCAGTTTGTTAGTCTATTTTCGTAGGATATTCTGTTTCGAATGGAGGAGTGAAGGGCTCTTCTGGTGAAATATCTTTGGACATTTTCAAGGGTGTTGATGTCTGAGATGTGATATGGGTTCCAGACAGATGAGCTGTCACCTACTGCGGCTTCACTTCATCGCGGGTTTTCAAGAAATATTAATGAGAAAAATCATTCGCGGATCTTCGCTGGTTCGCGGTTTTCTGAGGAAGTCGATCGGCAGATTTAAACAGCCCGCCGAACTCAATCGGCAGGTTTTTCAAAAAAAATATATCTAAAATTGTAAATACTGTATTTAAATACTGTATCTAAAATAAATACTGTGTGGGAAGGGTTTATAAACACTTAAAACAATGAAAACTTACCAAACAATTACAATATAAATACTTAAATAAGTACTATCAGTCGATAAATTCCCCATCGCGGATTTCACCTATCGCGGCCGGGTCTGGAACGTAACACCAGCGATAGGTGAGGGACTACTGTATTGTTGCAGTGGGCTTTAGCACTTAGGTCATTCGATATTAGTATCCCAAGGTCTTTTACTGAGTGTGGGTTAGGAGTGAGAGATTGTTTATCCAGTTTTTTTCAGTTGTTTTCCAAAGGTGTATAAAAGCCAAGCGCCCCCCCCCCCCTTTTTTTATTTTGCAGAGAACAAAGAGCAATTTTCTGCATTGCCATTGTCCAAAAAATGTCTACTTTGCACCAGGGGAAAACAAACTCAACCTTTGGCCAGGCCAATCTACGCTTTGCCTCTGGGATTAAATGTTTATACACTCCCACAAACGTCTGTTTATTATTCTTTATGATTCTCCAGGTATCTGGGTTGAATTTGGAACAAACCTAGGCAGAGGTCGCCTCGTATACTGCAGTGGGAGGCTGCCGAAGTTTATATTAGAGCATTAGCTTTCCAGAAGAATTCCACTCCCTGTTACTGGCAGGGCCTTTTAGGGAGCTGCAAAGGAATGCTGCTGCCAGGCAGTTGTTAAACCAGAAATGCCAGTGGGAGCCTGCAATTTGTAGGCAAGAATCAAAGCATTGCTTTCCCCTTTAGTCACCATCAAGGCAGATCAAGGAGCACTTTATATTGTATTTGCCTCCTAAATCAGTGTTTCTCAACTGGCAGTTTATAATAATAATAATAATTATTATTATAAACTGCCAGTTTATAATAATAACAACAACAACAACAACAATAATAATAATAATAATAATAATAATAATAACAACAACAACAATAAAAATGACAACAACAAAACAACAGAGTTGGAAGGGACTTTGGAGTTCTTCTAGTCCAACCCCCTGCTTAGGCAGGAAACTCTACACCACTTCAGACAGATGGTTATCCAACATCTGCTTAAAAGCTTCCAGTGTTGGGGCATTCACAACTTCTAGAGACAACTTCTGTTCCACTGATTAACTGTTCTGACTTGTCAGGAAATGTCTCCTTAGTTCTAAGTTGCTTCTCTCCTTGTTTAGTTTCCACCCATCGCTTCTTGTTCTACCCTCAGGTGCTTTGGAGAATAGTCTGACTCCTTCTTCTTTGTGGCAACCCCTGAGATATTGGAAGACTGCTATCATGTCTGCCCTGGTCCTTTTTTTCATTAAACTAGCCATGCCCAGTTCCTGCAGCTGTTCTTCATATGTTTTAATCTCCAGTCCCCTGCTCTTCTCTGCACTTTTTGTAGAGTCTCAACATCCTTTTCGCATTGTGGCGACCAAAACCGAATGCCGTATTCCAAGTGTGGCCTTACCAAGGCCTTATAAAGTGGTATTAACACTTCACGTGATCTTTATTCTATCCCTCTGTTAATGCAGCTCAGAACTGTGTTGGCTTTTTTGGCAGCTGCTGTACACAGCTGGCTCCTATTTAGTTTTGAAGATGTGTGGAATTCAACTTCCAGAATGAATCTTTGGACAAGATGCAGGAACTGAAGTCGAGACACCTTCAGGTTGCCAAGGCTGAAAAACAGTGTCCTAAATAGGAACGTGTCTTTTCTGCTTTATGAACCAGAGGGCAGGGGTCACCGAGCAGGTGCTGTCCATGTCTCTGCATACTCAGACACCCCCCCCCCTCGAATGGGTCTCTCTTGGCTTAGAGGGAAGCGTCTCATGGCCCAGAGGGGGACGCCCTGTCTCTCATTTTGCCCTGACTGGTAAACACATGTGTTTTATTTTATTCATTTTTTTGTATTTCTGAACCACCCATCTCTCTCTCTCAAAGAGGGCCTCTGAGTAGCACACCATAAAATGTCAAAATACACTGCTCAAAAAAATAAAGGGAACACTCCAATGACACATCCTAGATCTGAATGAAATATTCTCATTGAATACTTTGTTCTATACAAAGTTGAATGCGCTGACAACACGTGAAACTGATTGTCAATCAGTGTTGCTTCCTAAGTGGACAGTCTGATTTCACAGAAGTTTGATTTACTTGGAGTTATATTGGGTTGTTTAAGTGTCCCCTTTATTTTTTTGAGCAGTATATAAAACGGTGTATCTAAAAGGTGAACATTTTAAGAGGAGGCAAGACATTAAAATTACTGCTATCTATCTCTGTATCTCTGTATGATAAAACAATATACAGTGACAAATCTAATATTAAAAGTCTAAAATAACAAATCTAACATTAAAAATCTAAAAGCCCCATTATTTAAAAATCATACATACAAAAATACCATACATAAAACTGCATAGGCAAGGGGAGATGTCTCAGTTCCCCCATGCCTGATGGCAGAGTTGGTTTTTAAGGAGTTTACGAAAGGCAAGGAGGGTGGGGGCAATCCTAATCTCTGGGGGGAGCTGATTCCAGAGGGTTGGGGCCACCACAGAGAAGGCTCTTTCCCTGGGTCCCGCCAGCCGACATTGTTTAGTCAACGGGACCCGGAGAAGGCCAACTCTGTGGGACCTAACCGGTAGCTGGGATTCGTGCGGCAGAAAGTGGTTTCGCAGATATTCTGGTCCGGTGCCATGTAGGGCTTTATAGGTCATAACCAACATTTTGAACTGTGACCGGAAACTGATCGGCAACCAATGCAGACTGCGGAGTGTTGGTGTAAAATGCCCACATCTCACCATCACTCCGCGCACTGCATTGGCTACCAATCTGTTTCCGGATACAATTCAAAGTGTTGGTTATGCCCTATAAAGCCCTACATGGCATGGGACCAGGCTATCTCCGAGACCGCCTTCTGCCGCACGAATCCCAGCGACCAGTGAGGTTCCACAAAGTTGGCCTCCATAGGGTCCCGTCGACCTAATAATGCTGGCTGGCGGGACCTAGGGGAAGAGCCTTCTCTGTGGGGGGGGGGCAACCCTCTGGAATCAGCTCCCCCCCCCCGGAGATTCACACTGCCCCCACCCTCCTCGCCTTCCAAAAGAGTTTAAAAACTCATCTTAGCAGCCAGGCCTTTAGATCTTCCCCCTGACCAATGAATGTGTTAAGTATGATTGTTGAATGATTGGTTTGATAGGTTTTCTTTTAACTGAATTTAATGGTTGTTTTAAATGTATTATTAATTGGATTCATATTATTATTCTGTTTTTGTACATGCTGTGAACCGCCCCGAGTCCTCGAAGAGGGGTGGAATACAAATCCAATTAATTAAATCAATGCAGTGGCACCACACCCGTTCTCCTTCAGGCAAAAAATTCAAAACTCAGCAATCGGCGAGAAAAATCTTGGGCACCCATCGCCCACAAATCTTGGGCACAAATCTCGTATTAATTTCCCCCAGCTGCCTCTGAAGCCCAGTTGGGTTCCTCAGTTGCTGGGGTGGAGGACCCCCGAACCTGAGCTCCTCTCGTCAACCAAGAAGAAGCAGAAGGTACCTATGGTGCACCACCTAAGGACATTGCAGATATATCCTGTTTGGCTGCCCATAGCATTCTGCAGAAAGGTCTGTTTGCTGAGAACTCTTTTCAAACCTAAAACTGAGACACTTATTTCCTCTTACATTTCTTCCAGGAAACAAATACGCCCATCGGTATCCAGACTGCAATTTTTGTATCCTCAAAGTCAAAGAAAATAAAAGACAAAGAAGGTATCCTAAGAGAGAGTGAGTTGAATGCCTCATTTCTTATGAACACGCCCTTCTCTTTTGTATGTACATTGGTTTTGAAATTTTTTTTGTATGCTCAGATGACTAATTAATAAAACCTGCTGATTTAATTCAGAGTAACCTTCCCATAGGATTTCAAGCACATTCAATCTTTCTTTGGCCAGAGAGAAGATTTCACTGCAGGTGGGCTGAACTTTCAAATTTACCTCTGGGTGGTCATTCTAACTGCAGGTCCTGGTCTGGGTAACCTCTTTCTGGAGGGCCCACTGGGCTCCCTCCCTCCTTCCTATCCCTCCTTTATTATTATTTTTACAAAAAAATCCCCATCACAACAGACCCAGGCATGGAAAGGATTGAGTTGAGGATCTATATGCTCGTGAAAATCTGACAGGGGAAATTTTAACTCTGAAAAATACACTTTTGCAGAATTTGCAGTTATTTGGTGATAACATAGCTACTTTCATAATTACCAATGACAATGAGTCCACAGAGTGGGGCAGCATATAAATCCAATTAATAAATAAATATAAATACTATTTTTGAAACATTTGCAGATTTTTTTAAAGTCCAAGTCTGGTTCCTCTTAGATTTGGTCCAGATTACTTCTACTAGTCTAGGACAGTGGTCATCACTGTCCTTTGCAAGAAAATTTTGGTGGTCCGCAGAAAAATCATTTGCATTTTTATACTGCACTAAATACTCTCTCTCTCTCTCTCTCTCTCTCTCTCCCCCTCCCTCCCTCTTCGACTTCTTTTATTTTTAATTTTTTTAATTAAATTGCAAAGGCAGACAAAACATAACATTTAGTGGAGCAACAATCGCTCCTCTCAAAGTAGAAGTCATCTTTATATTTATAATAAGTAAAAAATAAAAAAAATAAACTAACTTTATCATTATTTATAAAATACTTAGATATATCAGTTGTAAGATAATAAGTAAAAACACATCTAAAACATTTAAAAATATATAGAAATTTTAAAATTATGACTTGAAATGAACTATGAAGAAAAAAAAAGAGAGAAATGGTAGAAGAGGAAAGAAGGAGTTTATCTTTATATTGTTAATAATCACTGTCTAATACAATAGAAACATAGAAACATAGAAGTCTGACGGCAGAAAAAGACCTCCTGGTCCATCTAGTCTGCCTTTATACTATTTTCTGTATTTTATCTTAGGATGTATATATGTTTATCCCAGGCATGTTTAAATTCAGTTACTGTGGATTTATCTACCACGTCTGCTGGAAGTTTGTTCCAAGGATCTACTACTCTTTCAGTAAAATAATATTTTCTCATGTTGCTTTTGATCTTTCCCCCAACTAACTTCAGATTGTGTCCCCTTGTTCTTGTGTTCACTTTCCTATTAAAAACACTTCCCTCCTGGACCTTATTTAACCCTTTAATATATTTAAATGTTTCGATCATGTCCCCCCTTTTCCTTCTGTCCTCCAGACTATACAGAATGAGTTCATTAAGTCTTTCCTGATACGTTTTATGCTTAAGACCTTCCACCATTCTTGTAGCCCGTCTTTGGACCCGTTCAATTTTGTCAATATCTTTTTGTAGGTGAGGTCTCCAGAACTGAACACAGTATTCCAAATGTGGTCTCACCAGCATTCTATATAGCAGGATCATAATCTCCCTCTTCCTGCTTGTTATACCTCCAGCTATGCAGCCAAGCATCCTACTTGCTTTCCCTACCGCCTGACTGCACTGTTCACCCATTTTGAGACTGTCAGAAATCACTACCCCTAAATCCTTTTCTTTTGAAGTATTTGCTAACACAGAACTGCCAATACAATATAACTACTAGATACAAATATATTTAAAATAGTGTAAAAATAAGGTTATCTCTGTTTCTTTGTATCCCACCAGAGATATACCGTTTGCCAAACCTCATAAAATTCTGATTCTTCTATGCCGCCCAGTCCAGAAGGACTCAGGGCAGCTTATAACAACAGTATGAATACAATAAATACAAGTTAAAAGTTAAAAAGTTATTATAGGAAATGGGTGACACTCACACTCACATATCTTTTTAAAAATTCATATTACAGTACTGATCTGTGGGATTTAAAATTATGAATTTAGTGGTTCCTGAGGTCCGAAAGGCTGGTGACTCCTGGTTTAGGAGGATTTGGAGAAACTAAATGTAACTTGTAGTCTAGCAAGCCTTTTTAATACAGGTGGTCTTCACTTAGTAGTTGCAGTTGAGACCAGTGACTGAGGCAGTCAGAAAGGGAAAAGTCACTTTATCTGCAGTTTATCTGGTCTGGCTGGGTTGATTAAGCAAATGACGGTGGATTGTTAAGGCCAATGTCACATGACCCCCCCCCCCCCCCCCCCTGCAGCTTCCCCACTGACTTTAATAGTCAGAATTTGGCTGGGAAGGTTGCATAAACCTTGTGTTGTGTAAACATGGGACGATGCGTCATCGCTCATAATGAGGGCTGGTGGCCAAGCATTCAAGTTGTGATCACATGACTGGTTGACAACACAACAGCCACAAAGTCAGGGACTTGCATTAAATCTCTTTATTCAGGGCATGTCCCTTTGAACTGTTTGCAGTCAGAGTGGCTTCCCGGAGTAGAAGGAAAGTGATGAAACCGGAATAACAAAAACTGGAACCTCTTGTAGTAAAGCAGTAAAGAATCACTTTGAGCAACACAAAACACTTTTTTCCGTGTTTTTTAAACAAGGTTGGGATGTGGCTCTGTCCAAAATATGGATACCATACTAAAATGTTTCTATGGCATCTTCCGCAAATTTAAGCTTGAACTAACTTACTTACTTACTTACTTACTTACTTACTTACTTACTTACTTACTTACTTACTTTATTAATTAATTAATTAATTAATTAGATTTGTATGCCGCCCCTCTCTGCAGACTCGGGGCGGCTCACAACAAAATAAAACAATTCATGACAAATCTAAATTATAGTTTAAAATATTTTTAAAAACCCATTTACTAAGCAAACATACATACAAACAAACATACCATGCATAAATTGTTCCTCCTGGCTTGATTCTCAGAATTTGACAGAGATCAAGACAACAAATCTAATAAATACTAATAATACTAATAATACTAATAATAATACTAATACTAATACTAATAATAATAATAATAATAATAATAATAATAACATGGACAGATCTGGGCTGCTAAGGTGGAGCGGTGACGTGTGCTTGCCCCCATGGCTCTGAGTGCCTGTGGAGTCCAGCGCAATTCTGCTATGGCACCTGGGCAGGTAGCGAAATTGTGTGAAGACACGCAGGTGCGCCAGTGGAGTCCAGTGCAATTCTGCTACCGCACCTGGACAGGTAGCGAAATCATGTGCGGACACACAGGTGCGCCAGTGGAGTCCAGTGCAATTCTGCTACTGCACCTGGGCAGGTAGCGAAATCGTGTCCAGACACACAGGTGTGCCAGCCTGTGGCACCCATGCAAGTCTGTGCGTGATTTCGCTACCTGCCCAGGTGCAGTAGCAGAATTGCACTGGACTGTGCCTGCACTAAGAGCCACAGGGGCGAGCACACGTTCTATCTTAGCAGCCCACCTCTGAACTTGCAGACTGGCTAACCCCTCCCCCCAAATTTACATCATGGTTTGAAAGCGAGGTTTTGTTATGGTTGCTTTGCGTGAAGAGCTCAGAGGAAGACTTCGGAGCAGCCAGTCAACAGGTTCAGAAATTACCAATGAAGGCTGGTCTGGGGGGGATTGTGTAACTCAGCGCTAAAGTGACTCAGAGGACCGTCGAAGCCTGGGGATGCTTGTCACAGCTTCGGCCCCGTTTCTGGAGGCGCCCCCCACAAAACGCAACTCTCGGAACGACCGTCAGAAACCCGGGCGAGGAAAACCCGAGCGCCCCCTACCACCACTGCGGCCAGGGCTCCTCCGGCCTCCCCACCTGGTCGCAAAACGGGGCAGCCGCTGGGGGAGAGCCGGGCCTCTGCCGCCCCCCCCCTAGACGCCCGCAGCGCCTCAGCCAGGGCAGGCCGCCCCCCCCCCGCCGCCTCCTCCTCCGCGCTGGCCCCGCGACTGAGGCGAGGGGCGGCCGCCTCTGTCCCCGGCCGAGCCGTCGCGCCTCCCGCCCTTCCCGACGCCGGGACTCACGTTGCCACAGGAGGCCGAGCAGCCCCACCGCCGCCGCCGCGATCCGCCAGGCGCCCATCGACGCTCGCTGCCCGCCCGGGACGCCCCGTCCGTCTGTCCGTCCGCCGTACTCGCCGCTGGCCAAGGCAGCTGCCCCAAGCCCCGCCGGCCGCGGCCTCCCACAGCGGCCCCGCGCGCCCCGCTCCCTCTTCCGCGGAAGGGCAGGGCAGGGCAGGCGGGACGTGCCGCCACGCGGGCAGAGGCGGGGGCGGCGTCTCTGGGGGCCTCGGGGAGGGAGGCTTCAGGCGCGCTTGGCGGGGGCTCCGAAGGGGGCCCGGGAACCAGAGCCGCCTTCCTGGGCCGCCCCGCTCCTGCCGTTGGGCCGCTGCTGGCCCGAGCGGACGGGTCGCTGCCTGGACTGTGCCCGAGTGCCCAAGCGGAGTCCCTGCGCTGCCTTCACCTGCCCGCCTACGCCCTCTGGCCCGAAGCGGGGCCCGGCTGTAGGGGCTCCGTCGCTGGGATCCGGGCCAGTGTTCCCTCTAATTTTTTTTTTTGGGGGGGGGCGGAAAAGTATAGTGTCTGGGCGGCACAGAAATAAGAAAGAAAGAAAGAAAGAAAGAAAGAAAGAAAGAAAGAAAGAAAGAAAGAAAGAAAGAAAGAAAGAAAGAAAGAAAGAAAGAAAGAAAGAAATACTGTGTGTCTATAACAGTGAGCTCATAATAGGGCAACTCTATCAATATCAAAATGCCACTTAAATAGTTGAGCTAGTTTCAAACTAGATTTTGATTTTCTTTCTCTCTTTCTTACTCCCATTCTTTTTCTTTCTCTTTTCCTTCCTCTCTTTTTTCTATCTGTTTCTCTCTCTTCCTCACTTCCTCTCTCTCTCCTTCCCTCTCGGCTTCTGGGCAGGTTTGGAAAACTCTGAGTTGATGATGATTTTTAAGTGACCGATTGCTCACTGCTCAGCTTAGAGGGAACTATGATCCGGGCTGGCAGGGCTTTTGGGACCCCGAGCCGTTTCTGGGGGCTTTTAACAACCAAGTGGTTAATGCCTGGAACTCACTACGGGACTCTACTGTTTCATCACCAAACCCCCCAAACTTTCCCTTTAGAGCAGAGGTCTTCAAACTTGGCAACTTTAAAACTTGTGGACTTCAACTCCCAGAATTCCTCAGCCAGCTATGATCCTCAGGTGTCATTTACCTCAGAGGTCTTCAAACTTGGCAACTTTAAGACTTGCGGACTTCAACTCCCAGAATTCCCCAGCCAGCTATGATCCTCAGGTGTCACTTACCTCAGAGGTCTTCAAACTTGACAACTTTAAGACTTGCGGACTTCAACTCCCAGAATTCCCCAGCCAGCTATGATCCTCAGGTGTCATTTACCTCAGAGGTCTTCAAACTTGGCAACTTTAAGACTTGTGGACTTCAACTCCTAGAATTCCCCAGCCAGCTATGATCCTCAGGTGTCATTTACCTCAGAGGCCTTCAAACTTGGCAACTTTAAGACTTGTGGACTTCAACTCCCAGAATTCCCCAGCCAGCTATGATCCTCAGGTGTCATTTACCTCAGAGGCCTTCAAACTTGGCAACTTTAAGACTTGTGGACTTCAACTCCCAGAATTCCCCAGCCAGCTATGATCCTCAGGTGTCATTTACCTCAGAGGCCTTCAAACTTGGCAACTTTAAGACTTGTGGACTTCAACTCCCAGAATTCCTCAGCCAGCTATGATCCTCAGGTGTCATTTACCTCGGAGGCCTTCAAACTTGGCAACTTTAAGACTTGTGGACTTCAACTCCCAGAATTCCTCAGCCAGCTATGATCCTCAGGTGTCATTTACGTCAGGGGTCTTCAAACTTGGCAACTTTAAGACTTGTGGACTTCAACTCCCAGAAGTTGGGATTTGAAGTCCACAAGTCTTAAAGTTGCCATGTTTGGGGACCCTTGATTTAGAGTCTTCACTGTTGACCTCTCCTGATTCCTAAGAGGTTAGTAAGAGGTGTGCATAAGTGCACCAGGGTGCCTCCCCTCCCCTCCCCTAAGTCTGCGGAGAGGGGCGGCATACAAATCCAATAAATGAATGAATGAATGAATGAAAGAAATTAATTAATTTCCCTCTTACTAGTACCCATCTCATGTATTCTGCTCAAGAAAATAAGGGGAACCCTCAAAGAACACATCCTAGATCTGAATGAATGAAATATTCTCATGGAATACAGTACTTTGTTTTGTTCAAAGTTGAATGTGCACAACAGCATGTGAAATTGATTTTCAATCAGTGTTGCTTCCTAAGTGGACAGTTTGATTTCACAGAAGTTTGATTGACTTGGCTTTATCTTGTGTTTAAGTGTTCCATTTATTTTTTTGAGCCGTGTATATAAACAGTGTTGTTTCTTTGTACACTACCAGCTCCCCACAGAGATTAGGATTGCCCCCACCCTCCTTGCCTTTTGTAAACTCCTTAAAACCCACCTCTGCCGTCAGGCATGGGGGAATTGAAACATCTCCCCCTTGCCCATGTAGTTTCTGTGTATGATTCGATTGTGTGCTTGTTTTTTATATATTGGGGTTTCTTCTGGATTTTTTAACCTAAAACTGTAATTTAGATTGCTAAATATTAGATTTGTTACTATGTATTGTTTTTTACCATTGTTGTGAGCCGCCCCGAGTCTACGGAGAGGGGCGGCATATAAATCCAATAAATCTAATCTAATCTATATTGACAAATAAATAAAATAAAAATAAGTCACCGAAGCAGTCGGCATGAAACTCAACATTAAAAAAACTAAGATCATGGCATCCGGCCCTCTCAATTCCTGGCAAATAGAATAGATGGGGAAGAAATGGAGGCAGTGACAGATTTTATTTCCACCCAGAGGCTGGGAGAGGACAGGAGAGCCTGGAGGAACGTTGTCCATGAGGTTGTGATGGGTTGGACGTGACTTCACAACTAACAACAAGAAGTCTCTGGGAGACAATAAGTGGGATCCTGCTGGGATGGCCTAAGGCTCCTGCCTTTAGCAGCGGGGTGGACTACAAGACCCCTGAGGTCCCCTCCAGCCTTAAGGGTCTGCGTCGTATATGTTCACCACCTTGAGGTATAAAAAAGGGGCTAGGGCGCCACTGGTAGGCAGTTGGCTCTTCTATTATTTCTGGACTTCAACTCCCAGAATTCCTGAGCCAATCATGCTAGCTAAGGAATTCTGGGAGTTGAAGTCCACATGTCATAGAAAAGGTGACTTTGCCTACCCCTACCGCTAGGCTACTTTTCCTGGCAGCCGAGGGACCCTCCTTTCCCGGGAACTAAAAGTACCCACCCACCCCCGGAGTTTCAGGCCAGCCGTCGGATCCTCCGCATCCTGCTTCTCTCAACTGCCCCACCGCCCACCCCGAGGCGCTGGCCCCACTCCAGCCACGAACGGGAAGGCAGGCACCCGCGGGCGCCAGGCAAGTGGCTGCTGCAGGCCTCCGCCCGCCAGAGGGCGCTGCGGAGCACTGGAAGAGGCGCGCCAGCTAACAAGCCTGCGCTGCCCGGAAAGTGCAGGCGGGAGCCCCGCCCCCTCCCGCCATGGCTGCCGCCGCTGTGCTGAGCGACGCGCACCGGCGGTTCCTGCAGGCGCTGCTGTCCCGCGGGGTGGTGGAGGCGGCCGAAGCGGATCGGCTGCGTCGGCTGTGCTTCCAGCAGCACCCGGGTCAGTGGGGGGGGGGAGAGGAGGGAGAGGGGGCGGCCCAGATGGGGATGGAAGGGCTGCGAGGGGCTTCCCTGACTCCCCTTTGTGCCCCCCCCCCCGCAGCTCCCGGCGCCGCCGATCCGCTGGACGATTTCCTGGCTGCCCTGAACGCGCAGCTGCAGCCCCTCTCCATGGAGATCCGGAAGGGCGCGGCTGAGGACAGCGGGCAGACCTTCGTGGCCCTGGTGAGAGGCCCGCGGGGGGTGGGGGGTGGGCGGCACGGGTGGGCTGCTAAGGTGGGAGGGGGATGGGTCCTGGCGGAGACCAGCGCAATTCTGCCACTGCATCTGGACATGCACGGGCGCCCGTTGCTGTCCAGGTGCAGTAGCAGAATTGGGCTGTACCACATCCATCCATCATCCGTCGGTCCGTCCATCCTGTCTGTCTGTCTGTCTATCCTAATCTATCTAAATCTATCACCTACCTACCTACCTATAATCAATCTATCAATCTACCTATCTACCTATAATCTATCTACCTACCTACCTGCCTATATCTGATTGATTTTATTTTTTAATGCCGCCCTTCTCCTTAGACTTAGGGCAGTTCACATGTTAGCAATAGCACTTTTGAACAGAGCCAGCCTATTGCCCCCCACAATCCGGGTCCTCATGGAAGGCTGAGTCAACCTTGAGCCGGTGATGAGATTTGAACCGCTGACCTGCAGATCAGCTTTAGTGGCCAGCAGTACTGCACTCTATCCCACTGTGCCACCTCGGCTCCATGGTTACTGCACTGAAATAGGGGCGCAACCTGCATGTCAGCGTACAATTTTCCTACCTGCCCAGGTGCAGTACCAGCACTGCACTGGACTCCACTAGTACTCGTCACCATTCCACATTAGTAGCCCACCTCTGGGTGTCGGCCCTCGGAGCCCAGGAGGCCCTGGGTGCCTCGGCCTAGACTGCCCTTCTTCCTGTTCCCTCCTCCCAGGTGAACCTGGCGGAAACTGACATCACCAAAATGGCCAGTGACTTCTCTGAAACAGAACTTGAGCTCTTCAAAAAGACGGTAAGTCCACCGCTTTTCATAGACATCCAGGAATGACGCCGCTGCTGCTGCTCTGGTTACTCAGGAGAAAGCCGGAGGTGTCGGCAGCAGTAAGAGCAGGGAGGCAGTGAGCAGATTCTGCCGCCTGCAGTTCGATCCCGACCTGCTGAAGGTTCACTCAGGCTTCCATCCTCCTGAAGTCAGTAAAATGAGGCCCCAGGTGGTTGAGAGTGACAGGCCGACCATGTCAATGGCTTAGAGATGGCTATAAAGCCCTGTGAAGGGGTAAAAACTCTAAGCTCTTATCACAGAGCACAGCTCGCAGGTTGCCAAATGGCTAGAAAGGGCCTCTTCTCAACTCTGGGCAAAATAGCCTTCAGAGCTTGGTTTGATGTGCAACAGAAAGAGAAGGCAACCATGATCTTTGTCATGTTCTTGTGGGGACCTCTGTCCTCCTCCATCTGCCAGGTGACGGTGGTCAGCTTTGATTCATGGCAGAGGCAGCAGGAAAATTTGTGGCATTTTGATAATGAAATATCAATAGCATTTAGACTTCTATACCACTTCACAGTGCGTTTACAGCTCTAAGTGGTTTACAGAATGAGCATATTTGCCCCCAACCACCCGGGTCCTCATTTGACCCACCTTGGAAGGCTGAGTCAACCTTGAACCGGTGGTGAGGTCTGAACTGCTGAACTGCAGCTAGTAGTTAGCTGAAGTAGCCCGCAGTGCTGCACTCTAACCATTGGGGCACCCCGGTGTGGTGTGATTTGAATTGGAGCTACTGAAGTAGAGCGATTCTGCTAAGATAGATTTAGATAAATTTTGGACACCACAGTAATCCCATTTGTTTGCTTAACATTTACATTTTATTGAGTTTATCCTCAATAAATCTTTCACTTGTGTAAACTATTCACATGATGGCTTTTATGAAACTCTGGGTAGAAGCTGCAGACAGGTGAACCTCTGGACCGTTTATGGGTTCCTTGTATTGTTTCCTTTGTTTCACAAGCCATACTGAAATTGGCCTACACTCAAAGGAATAGAGGGATGAAAGTTACAGAAGTCTGAGGAATATTGGCAAAAGGTTTTTTTGTGTGGTTAAGTGTAAAGATAATAAGAATAATGGATTTCCTTTGGAGTTGGACCAACTGGAACCCATGAAGTAGTCCAGCTCTAGATCCCCTTCAACCAGAATGTGCCGTTTGCTTCCTTCATTGTTTCTTCTAGAGAATTCTTGGGGAGAGCAAAGAGGAGAGGAACTGCCTTGTATATCTTCTCCTATAGTTTTAGCTGCTCCTGAATTTCTAATATTTTGTGCTGTGAAATGGCCTGAATGTGTTTTAAATAATCCCTGAGTGGGTCTCTCAGCTTGGTTGTTTGTGGTAGTTTCTGGAGATTCTGAGTCATCCAGGTCATAGTGATCTCAAAGGTGCTTTTTCAAAATTGCAACTGAACTGTATTCAGAAGTGGGCTGCTAAGGTGGAATGGTGACGTGTGCTCGCCCCCCGTGGCTCTCAGTGCTAGCGGAGTCCAGCGCAATTCTGCAGCTGCACCTGGGCAGGTAGCGAAGTCATGTGCGGAGACACAGGTGCGCCGGTGGCGCAATTTCGCTACCTGTCCAGGTGCAGTAGAATTGTGTTGGACTCCACTGGCACTGAGAGCCACGGGGGCGAGCACACATCACTGTTCCACCTTAGCAGCCCACCTCTGGCTGTATTTTTCTTGAGGACGCTCCCTCCGTTGTGGTGGTAGGAGGATGGAAGGATAGATACTGACAGGATGGTGGGAGATTTCACTGCTGATGTTCCATAGACAGGCAAGGAGACATCTGCAAACTATTTGGCTCAGAGAGCACCAAGGACCCCGCTCAGAGCTACAGATATTCTCCTTTATTGGAATAATCCAAATGGTTTTGAGATGACCAATTACAAAAACTTTCCTGGAATGGACTAACGATGAAGCGGAGGGGATTCTGCAGGATGTAGTCCTGATCTAACATTACGTTGTCCTTGGTTTTTTTCCCTTGAAGCATTACCACTAATTTCTGGATACTGTACAGCTATTTTTTTCTCTTCTCTTTTGGCCCATGTGTGATGTATAAAATGGTCTGTAGAGATAAAAACAAGAATACAATACAAATCTCTCCAGGGCTATAGCCTCAATTGTCTATTCTAGGAAAAACACATTTATTAAGTTCTAGTGGATGATAGTCTATTTCCTACATGCATTCTGCCTCTTGGCTCCTGCTGGACCAGGGGAGGAGGGGAAAAACCCATCAGGTCAGACCATCCCTGGTTGGAAACTATTTTTTTTTGGGGGGGGGGGAGCAAAATATGGCACTCCGTGCCTGTCCTGGGAAACAGCTTTAGCAGAAGTAACATTGGGTCCTTTGTTTTTGCAGTTGGACCTGATCCTGATGTCCGGGAACGGCTTTGCACCATCCACTGAGATCTTGAACTTGGCCGACCAGCTGAAGCCAAAGAGAATGAAGAAAACGGAGGTGGAACAAGTGCTCCAACAGCTGGTGCAGAAGAAGTGGCTGTGTGAGGTGGGCAGAGGTCTCGGTGACCACAGGCACATCCCCACACCTGCTATACAGGAGGGAGGGAGGGAGGGCTGATGGGCTCCAGGAATGACTGTCAGCTTGATTCGTTTTACAGAAAGAAGGAGAGTACACCCTGCACATCCGCAGCATCCTTGAGCTGGAACAGTACATCTTCCGCCATTACCCGGAGGCTGCCCGGAAATGTCATATCTGCCACAGCCTCTCTGTTCAGGTAACTCTACCAACTCTTGTGGCAGGTGCAAGAGACATGGATCACCTGTAAAAAATCAGTAGTAGATTAGTAATTAATGGTGAACTAATCTTTCATCAGTCATACCGTGTAAGCTGTTAGTAGAAAAGAGGGCTTCCAGACTCCTGTTTGGCTAGCACAGACTGATACAGCCCCTGCCCTGCAGTTTCCAGCTGTTAAGTAGGTGATGGGCCAAAAACTCCACATTAAGATGGTCAACCTCTTGCGTGGATTCATGCCCGTTTTCCTTGCAGAAAAGGGTGCCTCCTTGCTTAAGTGGTCTGGCCTCTCTGGAAACAAAGCTGCCAGCACAGCGAAGGCTGCAAAGCCCCTGGCGGTGGGCGGGCAGTTTTTTGTGAGGAGGGTCCTCCTGCGTGTAAGATTCTGTTCTGGAGACTTGAACGATGCAGCTTTGCCATGTCCCTTGAACGCACAAGACTATAAGAGCCGGGATGGCGCAGCAGGTAGAATGTTGTACTGCAGGCCACTGAACCTGACTGTAAGTAGGTCAGCGGTTCAAATCTCATCACCCGCTCAAGGTTGACTCAGCCTTCCATCCTTCCGAGGTGGGTCAAATGAGGCCCCGGATTGTGGGGGCAATAGGCTAGCCTTTGTTCAAAAGTGCTATTGCTAACATGTTGTGAGCCGCCCTGAGTCTAAGGAGAAGGGTGGCATTAAAAAATAAAATCAATCAATCAATCAATCAATCAGATATAGGTAGATAGATAGGAAGGTAGGTAGGTAGGTAGGTAGATAGATTAGATCAGTGATTTTCAACCTTTTTTGAGCCGCTGCACATTTTTTACATTTACGAAATCCTGGGGCACATTGAGCGGGGGGGGGGGGGGGGCGCTAAAAAAGTTTGGACAAAAAATTATCTCTCTCTTCCTCCCCTTCACTCTATTTCTTTCTCCCTCTTTCTCTCCCTTCCTTCCTCTTTCTCTCTCTCTCTCCATCACTCTTTCTTTCTCTTCCTTCCTCTCTTTTTTGCTCTTTCTCTCTCCTTCCCTCCCTCCCTCTTTTTCTCTCTTTCTCTTGTTTTCTCTCTCTCTTGCTTTCTTTCTCTCTCTCTCTTGCTTTCTTTCTCTCTGAGCTTCACGGCACACCTGACCATGTCTCACGGCACACTAGTGTGCCACGGCACACTGGTTGAAAAACACTGGATTAGATAGATAGATAGATAGATAGATAGATAGATAGATAGATAGATAGATAGATAGATAGACAGACAGACAGACAGGAGTCTAAGGAGAAGGGTGGCATAAAATTGAATAAATAAAAACAATGACAAACCGCCAAATGCATTTCCAGACATTTGAACAAGCCTAGCCAAGTCAGTTTCTGGAGAGCTGCCCCCCGCTGGCTTCCTCTGGAGGGAGACCAGGGCCTTAAGATTCTGGCCGCATCGTTTCGTCCCAACCCATCAAAACCTCTAAAGCAGCAAAGAGGCCTGGGCATCTCCTTGGTCTGTAGGTGCGACTCAACGGAACTGCTTCCATTTCAGAGTCAAGTGTGCGAAGACTGTGGCATTGTGCTCCATTGCTCTTGCCTTTCCAAGTACTTCCAAACACAGCCAGAGCCCCGTTGCCCTCACTGCAAGCAGTTTTGGCCTCACAGGATTCCAGGTAAAAACCTCAGGGTGCCGGGCCTGCCTGTGGAATCATTGGTATCTCCTAGGGCAGTGTTTCCCAACCTTGGCAACTTGAAGATATCTGGACTTCAACTCCCAGAATTCCCCAGCCAGCATCTTCTGCCGCACGAATCCCAGCGACCGGTTAGGTCCCACAGCGTTGGCTTTTTCCGGGTCCCGTCGGCTAAACAATGTCATATGGCGGGACCCAGGAGAAGAGCCTTCTCGGTGGCGGCCCTGACCCTCTGGAACCAGCTCCCCTCAGATATCAGAGTTGCCCCCACCCTCCTTGCCTTTCGCAAGCTCCTTGAAACCCACCTCTGTCGTCAGGCATGGGGGGATTGAAATTTTTTCCCTTCCCCATAGGCTTATAGAATTTATACATGGTATGTTTGTTTGTATGATCGGTCTCTTAAATTGGGTTTTTTTAGATTATTTTTTAATATTAGATTTGTTATATTGTCTTCGAAGAGGGGCAGCATACAAATCTAATAAATAAATAAATAAATAAATAAATAAATCTTCAAGTTGCCACGGTTGGGAAACATTGTCCTGGGGAGGCGAGGGCCACCTGGCCGCCGTCTCTAATTGAAATGGGCGACTTGGCCTTTCTTTCATTTTATGAGACCGCGAGGCTTTGCTTTGTGCTGGAAAAGGCAGCCTCGTTCACGCGGCAGCTTTTTAGAGGGGAGGGCGGGGAAACCTTTCAGAAGCTGAGAAATAGCCGGAGCCTGCCTTCCCACCAGGCGAGGTGCCCTGCCACCACCGTAAAAGTGTTGGCTCTGGGATGTGATCCCAAACCATTCTGGCTCATCTTCCTCCTTCCGTTTTCTCCTCCGCTCTGCAGACCTGCCTCCTCCCAGCCAGCTGCCCTCGAGCGCCAGGAGAGAGCGCAGGAGGGCTTCCAGGACGGGCTCCAGGCACCAGCAGTAGCCGCAGCAGCGGTTCTGTCCTCTCGGATGACACAGAGGAGCAGGTTCTTTCTCTCGGTGCACCTGGACAGAGTGGGGCTGTGGGTGGGGGGCAGAGGTGGGCGGCTACGGTGGAACGATGACGTGTGCCCCTGCAATTTTGCTACCTGCCCAGGTGCAGTAGCGTAATTGCGCTGGACTCCGCTAGCACTCAGGGGCGAGCACACGTCATCGTTCCACCTTAGCTGCCCACCTCTTGGGGTGGTGGTATTTAAAGGCTGGAACTGCAGAAGGGCTTGTGGTTGGACAGTTGGCCTGCCACTCATTTACTGCCTGTGGAGCATTGCCCTCAACGTTTCTCCTTTATTTTACAAAGGGAATCACTGCAGATGGGGTCCTAGCCCGCTTAGCACAACAGGACGTCACTGAGCACTTACCACTGACCCCTGCCTCTTCCCAAAGACATTTTGCTCTCGGCAGCACTCGCCCTCTATGAACTGGTGGGACCTGGGTGGGCTGTAGAGTTTTCTTGCGTCCCTCCCCCAAGAAAAGATCCCTTTGGGACTCTGCTGCGTGACCTGCTGAAGTCACAATGTTGGTCATTGCGAGTGACGTATTTTCTACTGACAAAATAAACGGGACCAAATATTGCAAAGTGTGTTATTCCAGGGCGTTTGGAAGTAGCAGCACCTAGAAGACTATAGATTATTCTGCTTGCTACACCTTTGGGTGGGCCTGTTTTTCTTGGGTCAGCTGGGGCCTTCTGTACCTGCACCTATTCTTAGTTCCTCTTGACCTGGCTGGTTCTGCTCTCAGCATCCACTAGGACCACCAGAAGCTAACGGAGAAGCTGGTGTCTAGGGCTCGAACATAATGCCAGTAATTGGCTGGGATAAACAGGACCTCTCCTGGACTCAAGATACAGTCTTGAAATGCAGCTGCCTTGAACTGAGGAAACTTCACTAAGTCGGGGTCTTCCACATCGACCTGCAAAAGAAATGTACTTTTAGACTCGACACTTCCAAGAAGCTCAAGATTTACCCTCATTACAGCCTCAAGAAAATGGGGGAGAAATAGCTTTGACCCTACAAGCCTGTGGCAAAGCCTTCTGGGCAGCCAGCTTTAAAAATGGCAGTGGGCAACTAGTGGCCATCGTTCCGTAAGTGGTAGGTGTCACCCACCTGGCTGGTGTTGTGAAGAAGGTGCCCTTCGTGTGGATAGAGTTTTTCAGAGTCCTCGGGAGAGAACAAGCGGATGTATTTGCGTCCCATCACCTGAAAATGGGAGCCATGAAAAGTTAACTGCCTGTCGTGATGGGGAGATGTACCTTCGTTATCTACCTGCCCTTTTCATTCAGATGTTCCAGCCAAGCCCTTGCAGGGATGGCACGATTCATTCATTCATTCATTCATTCATTCATTCATTCATTCATTCGATTTACATGCCACCCCTCTCCGAGGACTTAGGGCTTACAACATATAAAAGGAACAATATAACATCCTAAATCAAATTGTTTAATGTAAAACCCCAGGACCATTAAAAAGCACTCATTCCCATTCAATCACCTGATATTACAGTGCATTTGTCGGCCAGAGGGCTAGAGCCTAATTGCTCCAAGCCATTGGGAGGCAGAATCCACAGCCACTCTGTCTTGTTGGGGTTGAGTCTGAGCCTGTTAACACCCATCCAGACCTTAACAGCCTCCAGACACCAGCACTGCTTCACTGAGTGGACATGTATAGTTATCGTCACATACTGATGGTAACTCACCCCGTGCCCTTGGATGATCACAGCCAGCAGTTTCATGTAGATATTAAACAGCAGGGGGCAGAGGATTGACCCTGAGGAACTCCACAATTTAGGGACGTAGGAGTCGACCTCTGACCCCCTGCTAACACGGACTGCGACCAACAAGAGAGGTAGGTGAACCACTGTAAAATGGTGCTTCCCAGTCCTAACCCCTCCAGATGGTGCAGGATTCCATGGTTGATGGGATCGAAAGCTGGTAAGAGGTCAAGAAGCACAGGCCAAAGCAGTTTCCTTGCAGTAGCCAGGCCTGAATTCCGACTGTTGAGGGCCCAGATCAGTTTTGTCCAAGGACTGTTGGAGGTGGAGCGACACCACCTTCTCGACAACAGTTATTAAGTACAGCTGGATCCAGGGAAGGCTTTTGGAGGAGGGGCACACAACTGCCTCCTTGTAGGGAGCCAGAAAGGACCCTTTCCCCAAAGACCCAGCTGAGACCAGCCAGGAGGGACACAGTCCAACAAACAGGTGGCTGAGCTTACAGCGCCCATGGCCTTGTCCACTTCATCAGGTGCTACCAGGTCAAACCTCTCCCACAAAACAGGACTAAGGACGAGCCTGTCACCTCGACTGACTTTTGGTCAGCCGACACCGCGTTCTAATTGGAGTCAAGGTCTGTTTGGATCTGGATGATTTTATCTGTGAAAAACTTATTAAAATCCTCAGCACTGCCCTGCAAGGGTTTGTCAAATGCCCCCCCCCCCTCTGATTAAGGAGGGAGTGAGTCACCCTAAACTGGGCAGCTAGGCGGGATTCCAGAGACGCAATCAAGGCAACATGATATGCGCATCTTGTCGCCCTGAGCACCACTTTGTAAGCCATCTCTTCTGGGGTTTGATTCCCTGGAGTTCTCAGTGAACCAAGGAGATCTCCAGGGTCTATTTATTTATTATTTTATTTTATTTATTATTTTATTTATTGGATTTGTATGCCGCCCCTCTCCAGAGACTCGGGGCAGCTAACAGCAATAATAAAACAGCGTACAATAATCCAATACTAAAAATGATTAAAACCCATTAATATAAAAACCAAACATACATACAGACATACCATGCATAAAATTGTAAAGGCCTAGGGGGAAAGAGTATCTCAATTCCCCCATGCCTGGCGGCAGAGGTGGGTTTTAAGTAGCTTACGAAAGGCAAGGAGGGTGGGGGCAATTCTAATTTCCGGGGGGAGTTGGTTCCAGAGGGCTGGGGCCGCCACAGAGAAGGCTCTTCCCCTGGGTCCCGCCAAGCGGCATTGTTTAGTTGACGGGACCCAGAAAAGACCAACTCTGTGGGACCTAACCGGTCGCTGGGATTCGTGCGGCAGAAGGCGGTCCTGGAGATATTCTGGTCCGGTGCCATGAAGGGCTTTACAGGTCATAACCAACACTTTGAATTGTGACCGGAAACTGATCGGCAACCAATGCAGAGTGCGGAGTGTTGGTGTAACATGGGCATATTTGGGAAAGCCCATGATTGCCCTCGCAGCTGCATTCTGCACGATCTGTTTTCCATAGAAGAGTTGCAAAGTCGCAATTCGGTCTAGAGCTCTCGCCACAGCCATATTCCAGGCCGCAGCAAGGGACTGTACAAGCGTGCCCCAAGAATTAGAAGGAAAGCCACGGACAGTATCCCCTTTTCTACTAATTCACAAGGTGAAGTTAGCAGCCTGCTATGAAGGCACTTGGGACACCCAGCAAGCACTCTAGTGCTCTAGTAGAAAAAAGGGGGTACTGTCTGTGGTCCAATTGAGGGCAACAGGAAATGAATGTTTGGCGATGCCAGAAGTTGGATAAAGACGGTGATCCGAAGCAACCTATTGCCCAAAATTCTATGTGAAGAATGACAAAGGGTTGGAATTGTTTCTGCCCTGGCAACCCCCCCTGAAGGATGTAAACAAACCTGGACCAAGAAATTTTGTTGCGGATCCTGGTGAAGAGGCGAGACGGTCCCTGATGGGCCAAACCAGGCATTGATGGTGATCTCCTCTTCATCGTTTTTGCCCAGGCAACAATAGTCCGGGATGCCAATGTCTTCCTTCAGCTCTGGGATCTGGTGATGTCCCATTAGAAGTAAAAGTCAAGAGGGCTTTCTGGTGCATTGCATCATCAGAGAATAAGATCTATAGGTGCCTTGCCATTAATACGCTTAGGCGCTTAGGAGATCTGTGTGAAGAGTAACTGGAGGGGGGGGCGGAGTCCTTTTCCCCCTGAAAACACCCTTTTGGGGAGATTGCGGGCAAAGAGAAGCCCCGTTTTCTAGGCTCCCGAGTAATTTCTGCATTTACCTGGTCAAAAAGCTGGTGCTGAGCAAGGTATCCTTTGGGATTCTGGTACAAAAAGGAAGAGGCAGAAGGAGTCACCAGAGGCCAAACCAGCCTTTGCAGCAGACCCTACAGCCCCCCTCCTGCTCCCCATCTGCCCCACGCCCGCCTCCCCCCACTTGCCCTGAAGAGGGGTGCTCTCCTGACTCCCAAACCCTGCAAGGGAGCCCCCTCTGAGATGCCTCCAGCCGCTGCTTCCCCACCTTTTGGTCATGGACTCCTGCCTGCCTGGGAGGCCCCCCCACTGCCCTTGAGGTGAGCTGCTAAGGAGGAACGGGGACGTGTGCTCGCCCCCGGAGCTCTCAGTGCTAGCGGAGCCCAGTGCAATTATGCTACTGCACCTGGGCAGGTAGCACTCAGAGCCATGGGGGCGAGCACACGTCTCCTAGCCCACCTCAGCCCCCCCCCCCCATCAAGTTAGACCCCCTCTCCCAATGAAGGAAGTATGCAGACCTCCTGCTCCACGAACCGGCTGATGAACTCCGCCACCGTCATGAGGTTCTGGGACCAGTCCTGGTCGGTGTAGCGAGCGCCCAGCTCCACCGGGACGGTGCGGTTGCCAGCCAACCGCAGCAGATAATCCACGCTGCGCCAAGAGAAGCCGAAGGTTGGTCGGTACATGATGGAACACATTCAGTTTGAGATAATGGATACAAAGATGAGTATGATTAATGAAAATACTGTAAAGTGAAAAAACTGATGGGAAAATGGGACAGGTCAGAGGTTTTACGGTTAGAAGTCGAGACCGAGGTATAAAGAATAAACTGGAATAGAATTTGTAGACATGGTAATGTTCTTGGTTTAAAATAATATAAATTAGTACACTCTCATTTCGGTGGAGGGTCTGAATAAATGATGTTGGGTGGTGGGAGGAGGCATCACTGCACTGTCTTTGTGTGTTATCTCTTATTATTAAAAAATAATAAAATGTATTTAAAAAGAAAAAAGAGAAGTCGAAGGTGGGACAAGCAATTCCTTGTTTCCTCGAAATTCCACCTCCCGCTCCCTTCACCCAGGTTTATTTATTTATATACTTGCCAAACCATTATAGGATGGCAATTTGTATAAACACAGCATTAGAAAAGTTATGAAAAAAGTAATGACAGAAGACAATGGGACAGAGACGGTAGGCACAATGGTGCGCTTATGCATGCCCCTTACAGACCACTTAGAATGGGGGAGAGGTCAACTGTAGATAGTCTAAGATTAAAGGTTTTGGTGTTAGGAGTAGAAACCACAGGGCCAGGTAGAGCGTTCCAGGCATGGATCACTCTATTGCATAAGTTGTATTCTTTGCAGTCTAGTTTAGAGCGGTTGACATTTAGTTTGAATCTATTTCGTGCTCCGTGTGTTGGCCGGAAGGAGCCTCACCCACCTCCACTTGCGCAGGCAGGGCCAGTGGTCCACCACGCCCTCCAGCACCACAGGCGCCTTGGGCAGCAGGAAGCGCTCGCGGAAGCGCTGCAGGGATGGGCGCCGTGCCCGGGACACCGGTGTCCCCTCCGCCAATGCTTCCTCCGCCTGGTCTGGGGGTCGCTCCGTGCGCGGCTTCTGCAGGAAAGGAAGGGAGGGTGAAAGGCTAAGGTGGGACAGTGACCTGTGTGACTCTGAGTGCTAGCAGGGTCCAGTGCAATTACGCTACTGCACCTGGGCAGGTAGCAAAATCGCACACGGACACGCAGGGGCGCCTGTGGAAAGTGAAATTGTTTTTCATTTTCATGAAGATGTCTGTTTTCCTCTATTGCATCTTGCAATGATGTCTTCAATGTGCTAATTTCATATAATTTTAATGTGGTTTTGGCCTTAGCTGCTTGAAACTGGATAGACTTTGCGTCATTTTCTAAAGATTTCAGCCTTCAAATTATCCTGTCCTGATTGTTTAAATCTCCCTTTCAATTCTTTTTCTAATTGTTCTATTTCATTCTTGAGTGTTGAGTTGCAACCCTTCAGTTTCTCAAACTCTGTCTTAATATTTGACACAATGGGTGACTCCTGTAGAAAGCTGCCATCTTTCAGAGTGTTTTCTAACTCTGCATACTCTTTTTGGTGGCGACTGAGTTTGTCCACTAATTTACATCGCTCTTCAATCAGTTCAGCAATCTTATTGGCAAGCTGCTTCTCTCTAAAGAAAGTCTACTTTTAGCCGGTTTATACATCCTGCATACGAACAGTAAAAAGGGCAACCTGAGGGCGCCCCTGCGGGTCCGCGCATGATTTCACTACCTGCCCAGGTACAGCAGCAGAATTGCGCCTGGACTCAGAGCCACACCCATCCCCGTCCCACCTGGGCAGTCCCCCTCTGGGTAGGGGAGAGGGCGGCCTCCCTCCTCCTCCCCGTCCTACCTTGCGGGGCGGGCCCTCCGGGCCGGGCAGGAGGCGCTGGAGCAGCGCGGCCAGACGGGTGAGTTCGGGGCCAGGCGCGCCCAGGAGCAGCCCGAGGTCGCAGGCGCGCAGAGCCTCCCCGCAGGGCCCCCGCGCCCGGCACAGGCAGAGCGCGCGCAGCAGGCAGGCGTGGGCGAAGAGGCGGCGCCAGGCACGGCCCACGCGAAACCAGGGCCCCTCCTGCAGCCGCTCCCAGGCCCAGTCGCCCAGCTGCTCCGCCGCCCGCAGACAGCCCGCCTCACCCAGCGCCGCCTCCGCCGCCTGGCCCAGCAGCGCCGACGCGCCCACGCCCAGCTCCGCCACCTCCGCCGCGCTCAGGCCCGGCCCCGCCCGCGCGGCCTGCACCACCTCCACCGGCTCCACCGCCGCCCAGGCTGCAGCCCCCTCCCCACTCATGGAATCCGCCCGGCCCGGAGCGGCGCCCCGAGACGCGTCATTCCGAGGCGACGCGCCTGCGCAGACGCTGCTCGTGGGTAGCGTTCACCCGCCAGGACGCCAGGGGGCATCAGATCACTGCGTGGGCAGGGTTTGCGTCCTGGGCCCGGAAGGCGGTGCTTCGAGGCGGCAGAGGAGGAGCTTTGGCCAAGATGCAGGCCCTAGCCCCGCCCCCCGCAGGAGAGTTCCCTAGCTTGGTTGAGCCTCAAGCTTTTCTGGTGGACTTCAACTCCCAGAATTCTGCTCTGCTGGTTGGGGAATCCTGGGAGATGAAATCCACGCCCCTTCAAGAGGCCAAGGTTGAGAAAAGCTAATTGAATCTACTGTATTGGATTGTGCAGCAGACGGGGAAAGCCGGAGCTCCTGGCATCTCTTAACCTGGGTCGCTTTGGGAAGAGAAAGAAGACACTGGGGAGCCGCCTGCTGGGGGAAGGCCCCGTGTGGAAGGCGATGGCACCTCACAAGGCTGGTCAAAGCGTTCAGTTAGTTATGAAACAAAATCCTTACCTACCTTCTCACCTTTGGCCGATGATTTTGGTCCTGATTATTGGGTTGTAACAGTTGTGTGTTTTCTTGACTGGCTCATGACTTGCATTGTGGCGACTTGCATTAATTGCAAAGTACTGTTAGGTGAATCCTAAGAACCAAGCTGCACAAAAATATCTTCATGGACTACTTTTCCCATTGCCATTACAATGTGAAATACTCTCAGTTTTCCCATTTTGTGATATAGAGCATCTTACATAAGGGCAATAACATCCTAATTTCTGGAACTGTGAAGCAAGCAATTTGTAAGGCATATTTCAGAAAGACAATTCATTGATCAATGGATATATAGTCTGTATCTGTCTATGAAACTTTATCAACAGTGCAGAAAGAGTGCAATGATTCAGGGTATGCCTGCTGCCTGCAATTTGGCAGTTCGAATCCCACCAGGCTCAAGGTTAACTCAGCTTTCCAAGATCGGTAAAATGAGGACCGGCATTGTTGGAAGCAACAGGTTGACTGTAAACCATTTGCAGCCCTGCAAATCGGTATATAAGTCAGCTCTAGGGCAGTTCACTCTGAGGGTGGGTGCCCCCTTGGAAATTGTTCCCAGTAATCCCTTTATTTGCCAGTAAAAGTTTCTTTTCCACCTATCTGGACTGCACACCAGTTAAAAGCTTTCTTGGGAAGCACTTTCCTTGGAGAGTGCAAGTGACTGCTGGATGTTGCTAGCAGACAACTCCTTGCCCTAAAGAAATAGGAATGGGATGGAATGGAATACATTTACCCAGAATAAACCTTGATCCACAGCTCACATTAGAGAAACATCTTTCACCTGTGGCGAGGGGGCCGTTTGCCCAGGTTCGCCTGGTGCACCAGTTGTGACCCTATCTGGACTGGGAGTCACTGCTCACAGTCACTCATGCCCTCATCACCTCGAGGCTCGACTACTGTAATGCTCTCTACATGGGGCTACCTTTGAAAAGTGTTCGGAAACTTCAGATCGTGCAGAATGCAGCTGCGAGAGCAATCATGGGCTTCCCTAGGTATGCCCCTATTACACCAACACTCCGCAGTCTGCATTGGTTACCGATCAATTTCCGGTCACAATTGGTTATGACCTATAAAGCCCTTCATGGCATCGGACCAGAATATCTCCGGGACCGTCTTCTGCCGCACGAATCCCAGCGACCGGTTAGGTCCCACAGAGTTGGCCTTCTCTGGGTCCCGTCGACTAAGCAATGTTGTTTGGCAGGACCCAGGAGAAGAGCCTTCTCTGTGGCGGCCCTGACCCTCTGGAACCAGCTCCCCCCAGATATCAGAGTTGCCCCCACCCTCCTTGCCTTTCGCAAGCTCCTTAAAACCCACCTCTGTCAATTTCCCTTCCCCCTAGGCTTATAGAATTTATACATGGTATGCTTGTATGTATGATTGGTTCTTTAAATTGGGGTTTTTAAGATTATTTTTAAGATTATATTTGTTTACATTGTCTTTTTATATTGTTGTTAGCCGCCCCGAGTCTTCGGAAAGGGGCAGCATACAAATCTAATAAACAAACAAACAAACAAACAAACAAATAAATAAATAAAAAGATACAACACTTAATGATAGTTAATGTTACTAATAACCTATCAAATCGTAGTAGGAAACAAATAAAAACTATATAAATTGAAAGATCCAAGCAACATGGTTATAGTAATAAATGGGAAGAGATAGATACTAGTACGGAAGAGAAGAATAATAGTAATAACTAAATTATTTCACAGTGTTGTGGGAATAAGTACACCCAGGGCATGATTAAAGCCTCTACACAAAATAGACCCCAAAGCAGGAGACATCAATGTTCTATATTTATCTAAAGTCACTCTTTCTTGAACAAGCATTTGTGTCACTCTGTGAATCCTCCTCAATCCCTTCTCCACCTTGTCCCAAGCTCAGAATTACAAATTACAAAATGAGGTGGATGAGAAAGATAAGTGGAGGATGGTGGGAAACGCTGTCCATGGTGCCTGAAAGAGGAGAATCCATTGGAGCTGTTTTATAGAACAGCTCCACTGCAGGAAATACGACCCTCGAATACAGTTCTTCTGTCTGGAACCCATACTGCATCTCGGACATCAACACCCTCGAAAATGTCCAAAGATATTTCACCAGAAGAGCCCTTCACTCCTCCACTCAAAACAGAATATCTTACGAAAATAGACTTGCAATCCCAGGTCTTGAAAGCTTAGAACTATGACGCCTTAAACATGATTTAAGTATTGCCCACAAGATCATAGGCTGCAACGCCCTACCTGTTAGCGACTACTTCAGCTTCAACCGCAACAACACAAGAGCACACAACAGATTCAAGCTTAATATTAACCGCTCCAAATTTGACTATAAAAAATATGACTTTAGCAATCGAGTTGTCGAAGCGTGGAACTCATTACCGGACTCCGTAGTGTCAACCCTTAACCCCCAACACGATTGTCCATGATTGACCTCTCCAGATACCTAAGAGGCCAGTAAGGAGTGTACATAAGCGCACTAGTGTGCCTTTCGTCCCCTGTCCAATTGTCTCTCCTTATCTCATTTATCTTTTCTTCCATTCCTATATCTTTCCCACTATATCTCACTGACTTATTTTATTTTATTTTATTCTTATATCTTCTCCTCTATTCTTTCTTTGATATATTGTGCTACATGTATATTCTCTATAACCTACAATGTGTATTGGACAAAATAAATAAATAAAATAAATAAATAAAAATAAATAAACCAAGTAGTTAATGCATGGAACTCACTACCAGACTCTGTAGTATCATCACCTAAGCCCTGAAACTTTACCCACTGTTGACCTCTCCCGATTCCTAAGAGGTCAGTAAGGGCCATACATAAGTGCACCAGTGGGCCTTCCCTCCCCCGTCCTAATGTTTCTCTCTTACTGAGCATCATGTATGTAAACATTGTTATATCTTTGTATACCACCAAAGAGCCGAGGTGGTGCAGTGGGTAGAATGCTGTACTTCAGGCCACTAAAGCTGACTGCTAGATTTGCAGGTCAGCGGTTCAAATCTCACCACCGGCTCAAGGTTGACTCAGCCTTCCATCCTTCTGAGGTGGGTCAAATGAGGACCCGGATTGTGGGGGGCAATATGCTGGCTCTGTTAAAAAAAAAGTGCTCTTGCTAACATGTTGTAAGCCGCCCTGAGTCTAAGGATATAATATCTATATATCTCTATCTCTATCTCTATATCTCTATCTATCTATCTATCTATCTATCTATCTATCTATCTATCTATCTATCTATCTATCTATCTATCTATCTATATGGCCCTGGGTTGGGCCGAGAGGCAAATAAGGAGCTGTGATGTTCCTTCAATTCACCAGGGTGATTTGACACAAAAATATGTAACCCTTCCCTGGTGCAGAGCTGAAGGGATTGGATACTGTAGCCTAGAGGATAATTCTCTGCCTAACAAGGCAGAGGTTGCAGGTTCAAGTCCCAGTAGGTATGGCTAGCTGATGAGGCCAAAATAAGGCCGAAATAGATCTATCCTAGTCTTCCTTAATTTTCAAATTCAGCTAAAAAACATGTGACATATCACATGTTTAAGCTGAATTTGAAAATTAAGGGAGACTAGGATATATATATATATATATATATATATATATATATATATATATATATATATATATATTATAACACTGTGTTCGCCAGCCTGAAGATGATGAGTGGGACCTCATCGAAACATCGCCAGAAATTTCCAAATCCTACACGGGAAAAAACCCGAATATACCAAGACCGCCGCCCCTCTCTGAACACTCGGGGCAGCTCACAACAACAACACAATATACAGAATATTATTTATCTATTATTATTAGATAAAAAGCTGAATTTAAAACCCATAAATATTAAAAACAATTGGTACTGCACAATCACACCATTCTCATGTATTACAGTCAGAAAAAAAAGGTGGTGGTGGTGGAAGAGATAGTTAGTCCCCCCCATGCCTGGCAACATAGATAGGTCTTCAACATCTTGCGGAAGGCGGGAAGAGTGGGGGCAATTTGAATCTCCAGGGGGAGTTGATTCCAGAGGGACGGGGCTGCCACAGAGAAGGCTCTTCCCCTGGGTCTGCATTCCCCGGAATGTGGTTTGATCCCTTGAGGGTCTTTGCCTTCAGGAGTCTCCCTTGGCTGGGTTCTGTGCACCATGAGCTGAAAGCCGAGGTTTTGGTGTTCTCTGCTCAATGAGGACAGAGAGCTTGGCAGGGTTGGAGAGGGCTGCTCTGAGAGGTGGCATCTGGCTGGATGGTGCCCACTTCTTCCCCAAGGGTGACGGGGTTACTAGGTCAGGCCCTGGCCAGCTCTTGACAACAGAACAGTCACGAAAGCTCGGTGGATATAATTGCCAGAGTGATTACTTAGCATCCATTGTGGAAAGCCTTAAATTATTCCATTCAAATTAACATTCTTGTTTTTTTTCACAGATAACAGCTGGTCCACAGCTTGAACGCAGCAGCTAAGATAAATTAAATAAAAGAGGCAATAACATTCAAACCTAATTTAATCTGTGCTACATGCAGATGCTGGCAACACTTTTAAAATACAACAAAATATGTGAATGTCAGCAAACTCCAGTAACTGCTTGGTTCTCATTACTGCAGAGGTCACAAAAACAAAATGAAGCAAGATGAATGTGGCAAGGCCCGAGAGGAAGAGTGACCAAGACTTCTGAATTCAGGAAGATCTTCCAATAGCATCTCTCTCCTTGCCAAGCCCATCTGCCAGTTTATTGTGTTGTTCCTGCAGAGGGGTAAAGGTGGTGATGGGACAAGTGTAATATTTTATTTTTTAAAAAAATATACTTTATTAATTTTTCCATAAAAAGACATAAACATTTAAAACACATAATGGGTTACAATTACCCCTCTTTTCTTGAAGTCAATTTTTAATACAGAAAAAAGGATATATTCTTAAGTCTTTAAACATAATATTTTAAGTGAAAAGAAGAATTTTGTCTACATATTCTAATAAACATAGGGTTAAGTTAATTAAAAAAAAGAAAAGAGAAAAATCAACAACAACAAAAAAATATCAGTAACATTTGGATATATTCATGCAATTTTCGTAACCTTAATTTTAATTTTATTTTTATCTATCCATGTATAAACTTTATTCCAAATAATATAAAAATCAGATTCTTCTTGATCATTCAGCTTTCTTGTCATCATATCCATCTCTGCACAGTCCAAGATTTTTTGGGGACAAGTGTAATATTTTATTTATATCATGTATTTTCAGAGGTGGGCTGCTAAGGGGGAACGGTGACGTGTGCTCGCCCCCATGCTAGCGGAATCCAGCGCAATTCTGCTACTACACCTGGGCAGGTAGCGAAATCAAATAATGAAACATAGAAACAGAAGACTGACTGCAGAAAAAGACCTCACGGTCCATCTAGTCTGTCCTTATACTATTTCTTGTATTTTACTTAGGATGGATATATGTTTATCCCAGGCATGTTTAAATTCAGATCCTGTGGATTTACTGACCACGTCTGCTGGAAGTTTATTCCAAGCATCTACTACTCTTTCAGTAAAATAATATTTTCTCACATTACTTCTAATCTTTCCCTCAATTAACCTCAGATTGTGCCCCCCCTTGTTCTTGTGTTCAATTACCTAATGAAAACACTTCTCTCCTGAACCTTGTTTAACCCTTTAACATATTTAAATGTTTCGATCATGTCCCCACTTTCCCTTCTGTCCTCCAGACTGTACAGATTGAGTTCATTAAATCTTTCCTGATAAAAGTTTTATGCTTAAGACCTTCCACCCTCTTTGTAGTCCGTCTTTGGACCCGTTCAATTTGATCAATCTCTTTTCGTAAGTGAGGTCTCCAGAACTGAACACAGTATTATTCCAAATGTGATCTCACCAGCATCTATATAGCGGGATCACAATCTCCCTCTTCCTGCTTGTTATACCTCTAGTTATGCAGCCAAGCATTGTACTTGCCTTCCCTACCGCCTGACTGCACTGAATATGACTGTACATTTTAATTGTTATTGCACAAGATATTTGTACCCAGATGACACATTGTTTAACATAAGATGGATTGTTTTTACTCAAATATTTTTTTTAAAAAAAATTTAAAAGAAGAGAGAAATTTAGCCTTTCTATACTGGGGTCCCCATAAGTTAGATTCCTTGTTCTATTTCCAGCTGTATTTATTTATTTATTTATTTATTTATTGGATTTGTATGCCGCCCCTCTCCGTAGACTCGGGGCAACTAACAACAGTAGTAAAAGACAGCATGTAAATCCAATACAAAAACAGCAAAAAACCCTTATTGTAAACCAAACATACATACAAACAAACATACCATGCATAAATTGTAAAGGCCTAGGGGGAAAGAATATCTCAGTTCCCCCATGCCTGACGGCAGAGGTGGGTTTTAAGGAGCTTACGAAAGGTGAGGAGGGTGGGGGCAGTTCTAATCTCTGGGGGAATTGGTTCCAGAGGGCTGGGGCTTCCACAGAGAAGGCTCTTCCCCTGGGCCCTGCCAAACAACATTGTTTTGTTGACGGGACCTGGAGAAGGCCCACTCTGTGGGACCTAACCGGTCGCTGGGATTCGTGCGGCAGAAGGCAGTCTCGTAGATACCCTGGTCCAGTGCCATGAAGGGCTTTGCACCTGTATATTGCACCTGTCTTTGTGTTGTCTCCATCCCTGTCCATACAGAACACTTGGTGTCAACACCGGCGCCCCTGTGTGTCCGCGCGCGATTTCGCTACCTGCCCAGGTGCAGTAGCAGAATTGCGCTGGACTCCGCTAGCACTCAGAGCCACGGGGGCGAGCACACGTCACCATTCCACCTTTAGCAGCCCAGCTCTGTATTTCTATTTATGAAGCTGTGATTTAAGTTAAGCATCATTTCAGATGGAGGAACATTTGCCAGCCGGGGACTTGAGTCAGGATGAAGAGAATTCCCAGTATAGAAATGATAGCATATGTTGACTTTATGGACTTGGGTTTGAACAGCATGTGCTGTTTTGTTTTGCTTCATTATTTTCGTATGCTGCGCTGAGTCACGCCTGAGTTGGGCAACCAAAATGATCCTTCCGATAAATAAATAAATAAATACACCTACACAA
This sequence comes from Erythrolamprus reginae, assembly GCF_031021105.1. Taxonomy (NCBI): domain Eukaryota; kingdom Metazoa; phylum Chordata; class Lepidosauria; order Squamata; family Dipsadidae; genus Erythrolamprus; species Erythrolamprus reginae. The sequence continues at coordinate 41,407,527 of NC_091958.1, read as the reverse complement.
AGAAGGAAAAATAAGTAAAATGGTTCTTTTGAAACAAGGTCAGAGAAACTGGCAAATCTGAAAGTAGGAAGAACAGTTGCAGGAACTGGGCCTGGCTGATGAAGAGGAGGACCAGGGGAGACATGATAGCAGTCTTCCAATATTTGAGGGGCTGCCACAGAGAGGAAGGGGGATCAACCTTAATAATAATATTATTATTATTATATTTATTATAAGGGTTTTTAAATTCTGTTTTAAAATATTGGATTTGTACATTGTTTATTATTGTGAGCTGGCCCGAGTTTTCAGAGAGGGGCGGCATACAAATCTAATAAATTATTATTATTATTATTATTATTATTATTATTATTAATATTTTGTTTGTTTTGTTTTGTTTTGTTTTGTTTTGCTTTGCTTTGCTTTGCTTTGCTTTGCTTTGCTTTGCTTTGCTTTGCTTTGCTTTGCGTTTGTTTATTTATTGATCGATCCAAACGAAAGTGCTCTGGGTTTACCATAGGCTGCCTTCTGCTCTGCATGAGATGGGGAATTTTCTCACGGAGGTGGCAAGAATTCAAAGGAGAAGAGGAGGAGGCAGCCCCCAGAGCCTTTATGGGCAAAGGTGACTTGACTGGCATGGTAACATGAGATTTTATAGAGTCAGAATGGGTGTGGGTCTGCAAGGCCAAGTGTCCCATGACAGCCCCAGGAAGAAGGCAGTTTTGCCAGGAAAGCTGCAGGGACTGGACCAGACAGCCACCAGGAGTCCAAACTGACCTGAAAGCTATATATACACACAGAGTGTATGCACACACACACAAACATACACGGACTGCCATTCTCAGCCCAGCTGGCTTATAACATTTTCAGTCCCTCTTAACTCCCCCTGGGATTTTAAGGAAATGGAGTGGGAGAAGTGAGGTCGAATGCGAAGTTAGCCCCAGTTCCTACTCCCTCAGAGCTCAGCAGGATACTAATTGGCTTATTTTACTCAGATTTCTATGCTGCTTTTTGCGGGAATGGATTCGAGTTTACATTCTGACTTCCTGCCCTGCCTTTCTACCTGCCGGCTGCTTGCGAATAGAGATTGCCATTTGGTGGCGAATTGCCTAGTCAGGGCTGGATCGTTCTGCTTAGAAAGACACCGATCTAGTGGCTTAAATTAAAAGAATTAAATATAATTATAAGTGAAAATACAGGAATGTAGACTCTAAGCCTGTGTTCACATAAGACATTTAAAGTTAAGTAAAAACTTGACAGATGCATTCACAGAATATACTCAGCTGTGTTAATGTTAATATTATTTGGATATTTTGTTATTTCCTTAGCTCTGATTTGCATTTATTTACAATTCAAAGAGTGATTGGAGTTTATTTTTCACCTTTTCGTCGCAAATTTTACTTGACATATAATCTTTCACCTTGTCCCATCGTTCTATCAGTTTCTCCAGGTTTTTTTCCCTTAAAGTTCTTTAATCTTATTTCCATTACAGTAGAACCTCGACATACGAGCTGCTCTATATACGAGCATTTCGAGATGCGAGCTAGGAGGGGAGAGATATTTTTGTTCTACAGTATTTCAAAGTGAATGTGATCCACCATGTACCAGTACCAATTCTGTAATGTCCATTTTTTAGCCTCTTTCCAACCCAATACCACTACTGCTTGAGCGCTTTCCAGTACTGCAGTTTTTATTTCTTTAAAACATCTCAGTTCTCTTTGTTGAACTAATACCGCTATTTCTTTTGTAATTATTCACTTAATGTTTAACATCTTATTTATTTCATCCTGCACTTCCTTCCAGAATTTCTGAACTTTAGCACACTCCCAGAACCTATGCATAAAAACGCTAACCCTAAAAATTTATAATATATACTTGTAAATATTTGACAACCCCCCCCCCAATTGGTGGTGGTGAATGTATGTTTAGTCGGGTGATGGGAACACACGCACAGAGCACCGTTGTATGTTGTTTGTATTGTGTTATGTATGTGTAAAAACCAATAAAATATATTTTAAAAAAATATTATTTGGATATTTTGTTATTTGAGCTTAGCCTATGGTTTTGCTGTTCTGTCTAATCAGAACCTGTTTCTTTAGTTCATGGTGCAGTGTAATGTGAGAACCTGGATCATGGCTTAATTCAGCAACCTGGCCAAGCCTTACAAATGCAGCTGTCAGGCCGAAGCCATTTTACTTAGGGTCTTTGGCCTGCCACACTTTATATGCTATTTTAAAATGCATTCTATGCTGTGGGAATTAGGGAGGGATAATTGCATGAGGGATGTCTGCTTGTAGCCATAACAGATTCCTTCCAGATTGTCAAGGTCATCTTTTGCCTTTGCGCTCCTGCACCTGCATGGGAAGAGATGGGAGTTTCTGGCAGAGATGCTATTCTGCCAAGTTGTCAGATGAAGATTGGTCCACGTGATGGATTTGGGGGTGTGGGGACAAGGGCTTGAACTTTCAACTGGGTGGGACTTCAGTTTCCGGTTTCTTCCGGATGTGCCACGCTGGCTCTGCTAATAAATTGGCACTTTGCCTCGGACTCTGATTTAGTTTCTGATGCTATTGGGAACCCTGACAGCAGCTAAAGCTCAGCAGATGTGGTACAAGCTCCCATGGAACTCAGCAAAGCTGGCTTTTGAGTCAACCTGTGTGGGATTGTGCTATAAAGTATTTTTAATCGCCTCTCTGCTATTTGAAAAAGCGTTTTTTAAAAGAAATTTTATTTTTATTCCCATGCAGACATTTTCACATATTTATAATTTCATTTATCATTTCATTCTTTTACAAAATGTTTACACATATATTCTATATTTATCTTATTTGCTTTGTTAGTTCAAGGTTGCTTTTTTTACCTTCTTATCCCATACAGCCCTCCTTTCTCTTTCTTCTTCCCTTCCCTTCCCTTCTTCTTTCTAAACCTACTTCACCTCCCTCTTTCCTTCTTCTCTTTCCTACTTCTCCTCTTGCCCTGTCTCCTAACTCTCTTTTCCCCTCTTCTCTTCTTACTTCCCCCCTCTTTCTTTCTTTCCTTCCTTCCTTCTTTCTTTCTTTCTTTTTTTTTGTTCTTTCTTTCTTTCTAAACCTACTTCACCTCCCTCTCTCCTTCTTCTCTTTCCTACTTCTCCTCTTGCCCTGTCTCCTAACTCTCTTTCCCCCTCTTCTCTTCTCACCTCCCCCTCTTTCTTTCTTCCTTCCTTCCTTCCTTTCTTTCCTTCCTTCCTTCCTTCCTTCTTTCTTTTGTTCTTTCTTTCTTTCTTTCTAAACCTACTTCACCTCCCTCTCTCCTTCTTCTCTTTCCTACTTCTCCTCTTGCCCTGTCTCCTAACTCTCTTTCCCCCTCTTCTCTTCTCACCTCCCCCTCTTTCTTTCTTCCTTCCTTCCTTCCTTTCTTTCCTTCCTTCCTTCCTTCTTTCTTTTGTTCTTTCTTTCTTTCTAAACCTACTTCACCTCCCTCTCTCCTTCTTCTCTTTCCTACTTCTCCTCTTGCCCTGTCTCCTAACTCTCTTTCCCCCTCTTCTCTTCTCTTCTCACCTCCCCCCCTCTTTCTTTCTTTCTTTCTTTCTTTCTTTCTTTCTTTCTTTCTTTCTTTCTTTCTACTTATTCCTCTCTTCCCTTCCTCCTTCTTTTGCTGTACTTTCTCCATTTTTCTGGGATGGTGTTCCAGCAACCTTGAATTCTTTTTCATATTTTATTCCATATATACTGCTCAAAAATAAAATAAAATAAAGGGAACACTCAAAGAACACATCCTAGATCTGAATGAATGAAATATTCTCATTGAATACTTTGTTCTGTACAAAGTTCAATGTGAACCACAGCATGTGAAATTGATTGTCAACCAGTGTTGCTTCCTAAGTGGAATAGTTTGATTTCACAGAAGTTTGATTGACTTGCAGTTATATTGTGTTGTTTAAGTGTTTCCCTTATTTTTTGAGCAGTGTATATTCCTTTAATCTACGATATTTCTTTTATCTAGAATGGAATAGAATAGAATAGAATTCTTTATTGGCCACATTTGATTGGACACACAAGAAATTTGTTTTTGGTGCAGATGCTCTCAGTGAACAGAAATGTTAATCAAGAATCATAAGGTAAAAAACACTTAATGATTATCACAGGGTACAAATAAGCAATCAGGAAACAATCAATATTAATATAAATCATAAGGATACAAGCAACACGTTACAGTCATATAGTCATAAGCAGGAGGCAGTATTGGGTTGCTACTGGTACGGTTGAGAATGGTGCGAATGTTAATGTATTTGTCTGTGTTAATACACTTAGAAACATAAAAACATGTTGTGGTTAGCTCTGGCCCAGCTCCTGCCCCAAGGACTGTGGATGTGGGGGAGACATCCACATGCTGCAGGCCTGTTTTGCCCCCCCCCCGGTGGAATCTGCTGATGAAGGCTCCTCTGACCAAGAAGACATGAGTGACAGGGAGGAGGAGAGTGGGGCAGACAGCTCAGGAGATCAATTATCTCTCTCCTCCTTGGATTCAGAGCAAGAGTTAATGATACAGCCACACATGCGGAGAGCGATGCATAGGCAACAACAACTGAGAGATTATTATCAAAGAAAATGAGGCCACCTGTGGTTCGGTGGGGCTGTGGTCATTAGTGAGGCTGCTATAAATAGCAGCCTGTGGGTTTGGCCATTGTGGAGGATTATCTGATCGTTGTGTTTTGTGACTGCTTTACTGACTTTGACCTTTTGTGTGCTGATTTCCCCCCGCTTTGAAACTAAACCAGAGCAAAGTGTGTTTCACTTTGTGAAAGAAGAAGGACTGTGAATTGCCTCACAGCTGCAAGCTAAGTATCACAGAACTGATAAGGGACTTGTACAAATTACCAGTTTGTTTGGAAACAAGTGCTCTTTGCTATACCAAAAGAGGGCTTGGTTTAAGTGAATTTTCATTATAAAGAACCTTGTTTTGAATTTTCAAACGTGTGTGTGTCTGAAATTTGTACCTGTGAATTTTTGGGAGGATTCTACTAGAGAGCCCAACAGAACAAAACATAAAAGATTGACGGCAGAAAAAGACCTCATGGCCCATCTAGTCTGCCCTTATACTATTTCCTGTATTTTATCTTAGGATGGATCTATGTTTATCCCAGGCATGTTTCAGTTCAGTTCCTGTAGATTTACCAACCACGTCTGCTGGAAGTTTGTTCCAAGCCTCTACTCCTCTTTCAGTCAAATAATATTTTCTCACCTTGCTTCTGATCTTTTCCCCAACTCACCTCAGATTGTGCCCCCTTGTTCTTGTCTTCCCTTTCCTAAACACTTCAAATCTAAGTTTTTCCCCCCCACACACATACATAATAATAATAATAATTAATAAATAATAATAATAATAATAATAATAATAATAATAATAATAATAATAATTTATTAGATTTGTATGCCGCCCCTCTGCGAAGACTCACATTGTGAGCATTTGCTTTAATACCTCCGTATGATATTCTTAACGGCGTTTTTGTTTTTAAGATAATTGCAATCAATTATCATTTCATTTCCAATCCCGCTCTCCCGTTTCTTTTCTTCTTAATTAGACTGCCACTGAGAGCAATTCGGCAGATTCCTGTACCTGCCCTCTTGCGCAGGGAGATGCTATTGACTCATAAAAAAGGGAAATAGGAAAAGCAGCAGGCTCGATAAATCACACACATACACACACAGAATGGAGCGATCGGCGCTTGGCTCATTTCTTCTGAAAGCACCGCCGAGAAGCAGGCTGGTAAACCAGCAGGGGCACAAGGGTCAAGTCAGCAGGAAGGGTGCATCCCCTCCAGGAGTGTTGTGTGTAACTCCTGCAGTTCTGTGTTAGCAAAAACTTCGGAAGAGAAGGATTTAGGGGTCGTGATTTCCGACCGTCTCAAAATGGGTGAACGGTGCGGTCAGGCGGTAGGAAAAGCAAGTAGGATGCTTGGCTGCATAGCTAGAGGTATAACAAGCAGGAAGAGGGAGATTGTGATCCCGCTGGGTAGAGCACTGGTGAGACCCCATTTGGAATAATACTGTGTTCAGTTCTGGAGACGTCACCTACAAAAAGATATTGACAAAATTGAACGGGTCCAAAGACGGGCTACAAGAATGGTGGAAGTTCTTAAGCATAAAACGTATCAGGAAAGACTGAATGAACTCAATCTGTATAGTCTGGAGCAGTGTTTCCCAACCTTGGCAAGTTGAAGATATTTGGACTTCAACTCCCAGAATTCCCCAGCCAGCATTTGCTGGCTGGGGAATTCTGGGAGTTGAAGTCCAGATATCTTCAACTTGCCAAGGTTGGGAAACACTGTGCTAGCAATTAATAAAGAAATAGTCTACCTCTTCTGCAATCTTCCTTTATGCAGCCTCCATTGATTTTAAGTCATCTTTTTTTTTCTATTCATCAAGATACTGTGAAAAGCTGGAAGCTCCTGGCTGGGGAATTCTGGGAGTTGAAGTCCAGATATCTTCAAGTTGCCAAGGTTGGGAAACACTGGTCTGGAGGACAGAAGGGAAAGGGCATGATCGAAACATTTAAATATGTTAAAGGGTTAAATAAGGTCCAAGAGGGAAGTGTTTTTACTAGGAAAATGAACACAAGGACAAGGGGGCACCATGTGAGGTTAGTTGGGGGAAAGATCAGAAGCAACATGAGAAAATATTATTTTACTGAAAGAGTAGTAGATGCTTGGAACAAACTTCCAGCAGACGTGGTTGGTAAATCCACAGCAACTGAATTTAAACATGCCTGGGATAAACATAGATCCATCCTAAGATAAAATACAGGAAATAGTATAAGGGCAGACTAGATGGACCAGGAGGTCTTTTTCTGCTGTCAATCTTCTATGTTTCTATGTCAGCAGGAAGGGTGCACACACACACACACACACACACACACACACACACACACACAGGAGGGTTGTGTGTAAATCCTGCCTCTGGAGAAGGGGATGCTCAAAAGGGGCACCCCCTCGAGTACTTGTCTCCAGTGCAGATTGAAGGCACCAGGAGTAATGTCACCTTTCTTTGGGTAATGTTAAACCATCCCGCGATAGCAAAGAAATTATGACAATATGTTGCTTTACGCAAAAGTACACAACAGAGCTATTTGTGCGACCCGGCAGCTGCCGCTCTCCATGGAGCAGATGGTCCCGATAAAGACGCAATGCGGGGAACAGGTTGATGGAGGCATCACAGTCGTTGCACCTGCCTCATCCTATTAGATGCTCAACTACAAGAGGCTGAAAGACGGGAAGGACCAGCTCTCCTGTTCTCGGAATAGAGATTTAGCACAGCCACCCACCACCTTCCCCCAAAGGGAACAAGATAATGGCAATAAGAGCAACCTCTCATTTATAATAATAATAATAATAATAATAATAATAATAATAATAATAATAATAATAATAACAACAACAACAACAACAACAACAACAACAACATAGTTGGAGGGGACCGTGGAGGTCTTCTAGTCCAACCCCCTGCTTAGGCAGTGTTCTGTCGGGCTCTCTGGTAGAATCCTCCCAAAAATTCACAGGTACAAATTTCAAACACACACACGTTTGAAAATTCTAAACAATGTTCTTTATAATGAAAATTCACTTAAACTAAAGCCCTCTTTTGGTATAGCAAAGAGCACTCGTCTCCAAACAAACTGGTAATTTGTACAAGTCCCTTACCAGTTCTGAGATACTTAGCTTTCAGCTGTGAGGTAATTCACAGTCCTTCTTCTTTCACAAAGTGAAACACACTTTGCTCTGGTTTAGTTTCAAAGCGGGGAAAAATCAGCACACAAAAAGTCAAAGTCGGTAAAGCAGTCAAGAAACACAAGGATCAGATAATCCTCCACAATGGCCAAACCTACAGGCTGCTATTTATAGCAGCCTCACTAATTACCACAGCCCCACCCAACCACAGGTGGCCTCATTTTCTTTGATAATAATCTCTCAGTTGTTGCCTGTGCATCGGTCTCCGCATGCGTGGCTGTATCATTAACTCTTGTTCTGAATCCAAGGAGGAGCTAGATAACTGATCTCCTTCTGAGCTGTCTGCCACACTCTCCTCCTCCCTGTCACTCATGTCTTCTTGGTCAGATGAGCCTTCATCATCAGATTCCACCGGGGGCAAAACAGGCCTGCAGCATGTGGATGTCTCCCCCACATCCACAGTCCTTGGGGCAGGAGCTGGGCCAGAGCTAACCACAACAGGCAGGAAACCCTACACTACTTCAGACAGATGGCTCTCCAACATCTGCTTTAAAACTTCCAATGTTGGGGCATTCACAACTTCTGGAGGCAAGTTGTTCCACTGATCAATTGTTCTGACTGTCAGGAAATTTCTCCTTAGTTCTAAGTTGCTTCTCTCCTTGTTTAGTTTCCACCCATTGCTTCTTGTCCTGTCCTCAGGTGCTTTGGAGAATAGCTTGACTCCCTGTTCTTTGTGGCAACCCTGAGATATTGGGACATTGTTGTCATGTCTCCCCTGGTCCTTCTTTTCATTAAACAAGTCTTTCTGAAGAACAGTTGCAAGAACTGTAAGTCTTTCCTGATACGTTTTATGCTTAAGACCTTCCACCATTCTTGTAGCCCGTCTTTGGACCCATTCAATTTTGTCAATATCTTTTTGTAGGTGAGGTCTCCAGAACTGAACACAGTCTTCCAAATGGGGTCTCACCAGTGCTCTATACAGCGGGATCACAATCTCCCTCTTCCTGCTTGTTATACCTCTAGCTATGCAGCCAAGCATTCTACTTGCTTTCCCTACTGCCTGACCACACTGTTCACCCATTTTGAGACTGCCAGAAAGACTGCCAGTCCCAGGTTGGTCCCCACATCTGGACCCCTTCCTCCCAGCCCAGCTCTGCAGCGTGGGTTCACTGCAGGTCAAACAGATGTTGCAGCCAGTGAACCCACGCTGCAGAGCTGGGCTGGGAGGAAGGGGTCCAGATGTGGGGACCAACCTGGGACTGGCAGTCTTTCTGGCAGTCTCAAAATGGGTGAACAGTGTGGTCAGGCAGTAGGGAAAGCAAGTAGAATGCTTGGCTGCATAGCTAGAGGTATAACAAGCAGGAAGAGGGAGATTGTGATCCTTTTTTTAAAAATAACACCTTCCCCCCTACCCCCCCACTTTACTGCATTGATTCCTGGTGGAACATCTGATCATTTTTCTGTTGGAGAAGATTGAAGCAATTGAGCAGCTTGGCATTTCCTTAGCTACCTGTCAGCAGATGGTCCTTGTCAGACTTAAAGCTTCGCAAGGAAGGAAAGACTCTCGGCTGAGACTGGATCGACACCTGACAGCTGTAGCCAGGGGGACCTTTGCACAGGTGCAGGGGTAGGCAAAGTTGGCTCTTCTATGACATGTTGGACTTCAGCTCCCAGAATTCTTGAGCTAGCATGATAAAGCCCTTCATGGCATTGGACCAGAATATCTCTGGGACCGCCTTCTGCTGCACGAATCCCAGCGACCGGTTAGCTCCCACAGAGTTGGCCTTCTCCGGGTCCCGTCGACTAAACAATGTCGTTTGGCGGGACCCAGGAGAAGAGCCTTCTCTGTGGTGGCCCCGACCCTCTGGAACCAGCTCCCCCCAGAGATCAGAATTGCCCCCACTCTTCTTGCCTTTCGTAAAGTTCTTAAGACCCATCTCTGCCGTCAGGCATGGGGGAGCTGAGACATCTCCCCCGGGCCTATACAGTTTATACATGGTATGTTTGTGTGTAAGTTTGCTTTTAATAATGGGGTTTTTAGTGTTTTTTAAATTATTAGATTTGTTCTTACATTGTCTTTGTTGTTGTTGTGAGCTGCCCCGAGTCTATGGAGAGGGGCGGCATACAAATCTAATAAATAAATAAATAAATAAATAAAAATAAATAAAAATAAAAAAATAAATTCTGGGAGTTGAAGTCTACATGTCATAGAAGACCCCACTTTGCCTACCCTTGGCCTAGCACACCAATTGTGACCCTACTTGGATCAGGAGGCTCTTCTCATGGTCACTCATGCCCTTATCATCTCATGGTTAGATTGTTTCAACGCGCTCTACATGGGGCTACCCTTGAAGACGGTTCAGAGACTGCAGCTAGTCCAGAATGCAGCTGCACTAGCTGTGATGGGCGCATATAACTGGCTCCCAATTAATCTCTGGTGACTACTTCAGCTTCAACCACAACACAAGAGCACACAACAGATTTAAACTTAATATTAACCGCTCCAAACTTGACTGTAAAAAATATGACTTCAGTAACCGAGTTGTCGAAGCGTGGAACTCATTACTGGATTCCATAGTGTCATCCCCAAACCCCCAACACTTTACCCTTAGATTATCTACGGTTGACCTATCCAGATTCCTAAGAGGTCAGTAAGGGGCGAGTACAAGTGCACTAGAGTGCCTTCCGTCCCCTGTCCTATTGCTCTCCTGTATCTCCTATTCCTTTCTTCTATTCCTATATCTCTTCTTCTATTCTTTCATTGACATGTTCTATTACTATATCTTCTTTTCTATTCTTTCATAGATATATTTTACTATGAGTATCTCCTCTATAACCTTTATCATGTATTTTACTATATGAAAATCTACGAAAACAAATATATATATATTTGTTTTCGTAGATTTTCACGGGTACAGGTATGACGGTCTTGGTATATTCGGGTTTCTTCCCGTGTAGGATTTGGAAATTTCGCAGTGTTCGCCTGAGAACAAGGACAGAAACACCAGCCTGAAGATGACGAGTGAGACCTCGTCGAAACATCGCCAGAAATTTACAAATCCTGCACGGGAAGAAACCCGAATATGCCAAGACCGTCATATATATATAGATATATGTCAAATGTTTTTTTTAGCTATATATACCCACTAAAACTCTCATTGTGTACTGGACAAAATAAATAAATAAATAAATAAATAAATAAATAAATATATAAATTAACAATTCAAGGAGTTGGTTATTACCTTTAAAGCCCTACATGGCTTGGCTCCAGACTATCCTTAAGGCCACCTTCTGCCACATACCTCCCAGTCACTGTTAATGGCCTACAGGGTTGGCCTTCTCTGGGTCCTGTCAGCTAAACAGTGCCGGCTGGTGGAGTCGCGGGGAAGAGCCTTCTCTGTGGTGGCTCCAGCTCTCTGGAACCAGCTACATCCTGAGATTACCCCCACCCTTGGGGTGGCTTGGGGCCGTTGATTGGATGATGTACCATTGAGATTGGGTCATGAATGACGTGAATTAGTTGGGGGAAAGATTAGAAGTAATGTGAGAAAATATTATTTTACTGAAAGAGTCGTAGATGCTTGGAACAAACGTCCAGCAGACGTGGTCGGTAAATCCACAGTAACTGAATTTAAACATGCCTGGGATAAACATAGATCCACCCTAAGATAAAATACAAGAAAAAGTATAAGGGCAGACTAGATGGACCGTGAGGTCTTTTCCTGCCGTCAATCTTCTATGTTTCTATGTGTATGAGGGTTTTTTGTTCTTATGACTACTTTTAAATTGTTTTTAATTGCTTTTGATGTCCTAATTTTACGTTGTATTTTTTTTTTCTGGTTGTGAGCCACCCAGAGTCTCTCAGGAGTTGGGAGGCATACAAGTTGAATTAAATAAATAAACAAAATAATAAATAAGATTCCCCCCATCTCTTGACTATGAGCCACAGTTATATGGATTGTTGACTGTTCGATTGTAGCTGGCTTTTAAATCTTTGTTTGCCACTTGGACTCATGGTTGAGATGGGTGGCATGTAAAGGTTGTTGTGGGGACAAAATTAGGGGGAAACCCTTGAGTATCTATTCAATCAGACTTAAGCCTCCTTAAACAACAAGAATGACAAGCGTAAGTAGTACTTGTAGATTTTTATTGTTGCTTAGAAAATAGCCGTGGAAACATTCTGGATCAGGAAAGGAGGAGGCAGGCTACTTTATCCATTTTCTAAATATAAAACAGTCTCGCAATTGCCAGCGATTATCATAATCCTGTGGAGAGGATCCGTGCAAATATATATGAAGAAGGAGCTAAAAATACAGAAATTATGCCTGCCTCCAAAGGGGAAAGAAAGAAAAATGGGCCGTACCTCTTTCAAAAATAAAACTCAAAGACCAGCCTGGAATGGCAAAAATTTGGAGGGGAAACATGAAATGGAGAAGAAGGACTCCTCAGTCTTGCTAAAATTACTGGGTAACTTGACTTTACTGGGTGTTGTGGTTAGCTCTGGCCCAGCTCCTGCCCCAAGGACTGTGGATGTGGGGGAGACATCCACATGCTGCAGGCCTGTTTTGCCCCCCGGTGGAATCTGATGATGAAGGCTCCTCTGACCAAGAAGACATGAGTGACAGGGAGGAGGAGAGTGTGGCAGATAGCTCAGAAGGAGATCAATTATCTAGCTCCGCTTTGGATTCGGAACAAGAGTTAACGATACAGCCATGCATGCGGAGAGCGATGCATAGGCAACAACAACTGAGAGATTATTATAAAAGAAAATGAGGCCACCTGTGGTTGGGTGGGGCTGTGGTGATTAGTGAGGCTGCTATAAAGAGCAGCGTGTGGGTTTGGCCATTGTGGAGGATTATCTGATCATTGTGTTTCGTGCCTGCCTTGCTGACTTTGACCTTTGTGTGCTGATTTCCCCCCGCTTTGAAACTAACCCAGAGCAAAGTGTGTTTCACTTTGTGAAAGAAGAAGGACTGTGAATTGCCTCACAGCTGCAAGCTAAGTATCACAGAACTGATAAGGGACTTGTACAAATTACCAATTTGTTTGGAGACGAGTGCTCTTTGCTATACAAAAAGAGTGCTCTGTTTATTTGCATTTTCAGTATGAAGAACATTGTTTTGAATTTTCAAACGTGTGTGTGTCTGAAATTGTATCTGTGCATTTTTGGGAGGATTCTACCAGAGAGCTCGACAGAACACTGGGTAACTCTTGAAATGTTAGGGACTGGGCAAAGGCATTTCACCATCAGCTGTAAATTGGGTACTACTTTTGCTACTTCCTATATTTTTAGCAATTTTCAAATCCTTCCATGGGACCGTTCCTCAGCTGTCGTTTTATTCCCTCCAGAGGTGGCTACTGACTTTGTGTACAGATCAAATAACCACTGCTAATTCACACATCTGGTGATTACTTGCCAAGCTCCTGTTACAATCACCCGGGGAAGAATTATAAATAAAATGTGTACAAGCAACAGATGTTATCACTTTAAAAAGGGATCCATCATGCATCACAATAAAATGACCCATGTAGGATTTGAGTGGTGAACTGCTAAGCAGGTGGTCTGTGGTCTTTTATAACCTCCCCCAGAATAGCAGAGCCATTGAGATTAGTTCAAATTAACAGGAAGGGGAAGGAAAGGACATAAAGAGGAGCCTCCTTCCTCTGATTCTCTGGGGATGATGTCCTTTTTTTCCCAAACAAAGTTCTTGGTAGGTTTGTCAATGGCCAAAGGGGAAAAAAAATGCCAGTCTTTTCTCTCTGCAGTTCATGACTTAATTAGAAATATAGAAGATTGAGGATAGAAAAAGACCTCATGGTCCATCTAGTCTGCCCTTATACTATTTCCTGTATTTTATCTTAACATACCACATCTCTGACATCAACACCCTTGAAAATGTCCAAAGATACTTCAGCAGAAGAGCCCTTCACTCCTCCACTCGAAACAGAATACCCTACGAAAGCAGACGATCAATCCTAGGTCTAGAAAGTTTAGAACTACGTCGCCTAAAATACGATCTAAGTATTGCCCACAAGATCATATGCTGCAACGTTCTACCTGTCAATGACTATTTCAGCTTCAATCGCAACAACACAAGAGCACGCAACAGATTCAAACTTAATATTAACCGTTCCAAACTTGACTGTAAAATATATGACTTCAGCAACCGAGTTGTCGAAGCGTGGAACTCATTACCTGACTCAGTAGTGTCAACCCCTAACCCCAAACATTTCTCCCTTAGACTATCCATGATTGACCTCTCCAGGTTCCTAAGAGGTCAGTAAGGGGCGTGCATAAGTGCAACAGTGTGCCTTCCGTCCCTTGTCCAATTGTTTCTCCTGATCTCATTTATCTTTTCTTCCTTTCAAATATGTTCACCTATACTTTTATATCTTTTCTTCTATTCTTTTCTTTACTTATATTATTACATATCTTTCTCTTCAATGTGTATTGTGTATTGGAGAAAATAAACAAAACAAAACAAAACAAAACAAAACATGGATCTATGTTTATCCCAGGCATGTTTAAATTCAGTGACTGTCATTTTAATCAACCACGTCTGCTGGAAGTTTGTTCCAAGCATCTACGACTCTTTCAGTCAAAATATATTTTCTCACGTTGCTTCTGATCTTTCCCCCACCTAACCTCAGATTGTGCCTCCTTGTTCTTATGTTCACTTTCCTGTTAAAAACACTTCCCCCCTGAAACTTATTTAACCCTTTAACATATTTAAATGTTTCGATCATGTCCCCCTTTTCCCTTCTGTCCTCCAGACTATACAGATGGAGTCCATTGAGTCTTTCCTGATAGGTTTTATGCTTAAGACCTTCCACCACTTTTGTAGCCCGTCTTTGGACCCATTCAATTTTATCCATATCTTTTTGTAGGTGAGGTAATTAACAGAATAAGAGAATAACAAACTTGGAAGGGACCTTTGAGATTCTTCTAGTCCAACCCAATTGAGGATTATTTATGAAACAATGGAGGAGCTGTTACGTTTGTGCAGGAATGAAGAATCGAGAAATAGAACATTCAGCACCTTTGTTGAGAATCAGCGCATAGTCAAAACGGACTGCCCGCAAGCTGCAGGGAAGCTGCTTTTAAGGGCTTCCCTGAAACCAGCCAGCCAGTGACAGCAGTTTAGTTCTGCTGCTGCTATATTGGCCAATCAGTGGCGGCTATGCAAATTTACTCGGTATGTAAATTTGATGCAGGATCTGTTAAAATATTTAGGCCAGGTATCCTTGAATTTTTGGGAGACTCCTATCAGAGAGCCCTGCAGAACACCCCCGTGACTCTGAGTGCTAGCGGAGCCCAACGCAATTCTGCTACTGCACCTGGGCAGGTAGCAAAATCGCGCGCACACATGCAGGGGCGCAAAGAACTGAATTTATTTATTTATTTTTTCAATTTTTTTTAATGCTGCCTTTCTCCTTAGACTCAGGGCGGCTCACAACATGTTAGCAATAGCACTTTTGAACAGAGCCAGCCTATTGCCCCCACAATCCGGGTCCTCATTTTACCCACCTTGGAAGGATGGAAGGCTGAGTCAACCTGGAGCCGGTGATGAGATTTGAACCGCTGACCTACAGATCTATCAGTCAGCTTTAGTGGCCTGCAGTACTGCTCTTATGATTCCCAATTATAAGGTATAAAGTTAAAGTGCCTATAACGAGATTGCAAAATCATTTTAAAAAAAAAAAACCCCACTTGTTCATAAGTTTTTAAATGTACCCCTTAGCTATTATAATTTATATATGGTTTGTTTGAGTTGCATGATTATTTTTATAAGGGTTTTTAAAATTGCTTTTAGTATATTGTGTATTGCCCGGTTGTGTGCCACTCCGAGTCCTCGGAGAGGGGCGGCATACAAATCTAATAAATTATTAATTATTATTATAAGCAATTTTTCCAATCTAAGGAATTATTGGTGCGCTGGACATTGTAGTCCTGCAACATCCAAGCAGTTCTCGTGCAGTTAGAAATGAGAGCAGCCTTTATTTTTGCACATTTTAAACAAAAGGACCAGTGTTGAAATGTTCTGCTTCTTATTAACAGCTGAGACTCGGGAGAGGAATTTTAGGAAACGGTATAATGAGCCGGAAGATCAGAAAAGGCCTCAGCCCTCAGCAGACCTGGTTTGGCCTCCAGCAATGCTTGCAGAGGTTAATGACTAATCAGCTAATTAAGATCAGGGAAGGCCCCAAAGGCCCCAGCCAGGGATTTAAGATGTTCTCAATTAAAAATGACCCAGCCTCCTGAGTTTCGCTGTTTGTAGACCGAAACCCTGGGGATGGAGGCCTTCCAAGCATAGCGCTCTCTAAGGAAAAGTAGGGAGGCGTCTCGACATGTATGAAGCTATGAATTGCCTTCCACAAAAGAATACGTGCCGTCAGAGGTGGGCTGCTAATAATTAATAATTAATAATAATTTATTAAATTTGTATGCCACCCCTCTCCGTAGACTCAGAGCGGCTCACAACAATAATAATAACAATGCACCTAAACCCATCATTTAAAACCATGCAACACAGTCATACCATACATAAACTATATAAGCCTGGAGGTATCTCAGTTCCCCCATGCCTGGTGACAAAGGTGGGTTAGGGTTAGGGGCCGCCACAGAGAAGGCTCTTCCCCTGGGGCCCGCCAGACGACATTGTTTAGTCGACAGGACCCGGAGAAGGCCAACTTTGTGGGAACTTATCGGTCGCTGGGATTCGTGTGGCAGAAGACGGTCCCGGAGGTATTCTGGTCCAATGCCATGTGCTCATGGTGACATGTGCTCACCCCCGTGGGTGCCTTTTCTGTGGTACAGCCTGTGGAACGGTGACATGTGCTCACCCCCATGGCTCTGAGTGCTAGCGGAGTTCAGCGCGATTCTGCGACTGCACCTGGAAGTGGGTAGAAAAACCAGGTGGGAGAAAAAGAGAGGACCACCCTACTCCACCATTTGGTCTTCTAGCACAGTATTTGGACTTCAACTCCCAGAATTCCCCAGCCAGCGGATGCTGGCTGGGGAATTCTGGGAGTTGAAGTCCAGATATCTTCAAATTGCCAAGGTTGAGAAACACTGTGCTAGCAGTTAATAAAGAAATAGTCTACCTCTTCTGCAATCTTCCTTCATGCAGCCTCCATTGATTTTAAGTCACCTTTTTTTCTATTCATCAATATACTGCGAAAAGCTGGAAGCTCCTTTCCTGAGTTCCTTCTAATTTCCAAAGCTTCATAAATGTACAACGCTGAAGGTCAGATGTCATTTCCTAAAACTATGGAACTAGGCATTGATTTTTCTAGTCCCATTATTGTTTTTCTATATATATGTATAATAACCTAACCTAATTTGTTAAATTCCCTACCAAGGTAAATTGTTTCACTTTGTTGTGAGCTGCCCCAAGTCTGCGGAGAGGGGCGGCATACAAATCTAAATAATAAATAAATAATAAATAAATAAATAAATAAATAAAGGTATATATATCTATTACACCTTGGTAGGCAACTTAACAAATTAGGACATTCATTTTAGAAAGAAATCTATTTCAATAGTGTTGATTTGTGCAGTGAACCTAAAGCATTTTCCTGAACCTGTGATATGCAGATGATGTGGTTGTATTTCTAGGATCTCACAGATGATACACACTGTTTGCTGTGTATTTCTGTGCATGTGTGCCTGACCCATAGAAATAACAAAGAATTAGAGAAATGTACATTATGGCAGTATATTAATGCCAGAAAGTTTTTTCAAATGCAATCCTCCTAATTATTTAAATAGATCTATTCCAAACATGACTAAGTCAGGGTTTAGCTCAGCTGCCTTATCTTAATACTAAAACAGGACACTGTTACATTTCAGACTATACTTGTACAGATTCTGTTAAAATTGGTGTGGTTTTCTGGAAGTATAGTTATTCTCTGCTGTTTAAAAGAAGATACAATACCACTGGGCTTCTTCAGATCAAGCTTTTATTTTAAAAAGCTTCTTCATTTTGTTGTCTAGAAGAAGAATAAAGCAGTCTTTAAAAAATAAGTGGAACATTCTACAGACATTTATAGTTATTGGTTTACCCGCTTGCAGACAGTTCAGCAGAAAATAAAAATTTGCCTCTCCCTCCTAGCAATTTGCCTCCTTGCAGCTAGTTTCACTTTCAGTTTAGCATGAGTGCCACATCAACACTCCGCAGTCTGCATTGGTTGCCGATCAGTTTCCGGTCACAATTCAAAGTGTTGGTTATGACCTATAAAGCCCTACATGGCATCGGACCAGAATACCTCCGGGACTGCCTTCTGCCGCACAAATCGCAGCGACCGATTAAGTCCCACAGAGTCGGCCTTCTCCAGGTCCCATCAACGAAACAATTTCATCTGGTGAGACCCAGGAGAAGAGCCTTCTCTGTGGCGGCCCCGGCCCTCTGGAATCAACTACCCCTGGAGATCAGGACTGGCCCCACCCTCCTTGCCTTTCGCAAAATCTACGGAGTCTACAGAGAGGGGCGGCATACAAATCTAATAAATTAAATAAATAAATAAATAAATAAATAAATAAATAAAATCCTAAAAACCCACCTCTGCCACCTGGCATGGGAAAATTGATTCCCCCTGGCCGTTCCATTTTATGTATGGTTTGTTTGGGGTGTATGACTGTTTTTATATTAAGGGTTTTAACTGTTTTTTAATCATTAAATTTGTACTGTGCTTTGCTGTTGTGAGCCGCTCTGAGTCTTCGGAGAGTGGCGGCATACAAATCTAATAAATAATACAGTGGTACCTCATCTTACGAACGCCTCTTCTAACGAACTTTTCAAGATACGAACTTGGTGTTTAAGATTTTTTTGCCTCTTCTTCCGAACTATTTTCACCTTACGAACCCAAGCCGCTGCTGCTGGGATGAAGGGGTTTCTTTTTTTTCCTCTTTTTTGAAGAAAGAAAAGGGAGGGGCGTCTTGGAGGGGGAAAAGACTGCATTTAAATAACTAGGAGAACAGCGTGTTTGCAGGCACTGAAAGGGTGTCTTTTGAAGAAAGAAAAGGGAGGGGCATCTTGGAGGGGGAAAAGACTGCATTTAAATAACTAGGAGAACAGCATGTTTGCAGGCACTGAAAGGGTGTCTTTTGAAGAAAGAAAAGGGAGGGGCGTCTTGGAGGGGGAAAAGACTGCATTTAAATAACTAGGAGAACAGCGTGTTTGCAGGCACTGAAAGGGTGTCTTTTGAAGAAAGAAAAGGGAGGGGCGTCTTGGAGGGGGAAAAGACTGCATTTAAATAACTAGGAGAACAGCGTGTTTGCAGGCACTGAAAGGGTGTCTTTTGAAGAAAGAAAAGGGAGGGGCATCTTGGAGGGGGAAAAGACTGCATTTAAATAACTAGGAGAACAGCATGTTTGCAGGCACTGAAAGGGTGTCTTTTGAAGAAAGAAAAGGGAGGGGCGTCTTGGAGGGGGAAAAGACTGCATTTAAATAACTAGGAGAACAGCGTGTTTGCAGGCACTGAAAGGGTGTCTTTTGAAGAAAGAAAAGGGAGGGGCGTCTTGGAGGGGGAAAAGACTGCATTTAAATAACTAGGAGAACAGCGTGTTTGCAGGCACTGAAAGGGTGTCTTTTGAAGAAAGAAAAGGGAGGGGCATCTTGGAGGGGGAAAAGACTGCATTTAAATAACTAGGAGAACAGCATGTTTGCAGGCACTGAAAGGGTGTCTTTTGAAGAAAGAAAAGGGAGGGGCGTCTTGGAGGGGGAAAGACTGCATTTAAATAACTAGGAGAACAGCGTGTTTGCAGGCACTGAAAGGGTGTCTTTTGAAGAAAGAAAAGGGAGGGGCGCTCCCCTTGCCTTTCTTCCTTCCCACTCACCCTTTAGCCCAGCCTTGCTTCTTCCACCCGCCCCCTTTAGGTGCTCCTCCCTGCCCTCTGTTGGCCTCCCTTCTAAAGTTTGGGATTTTCCTGAAGGATTTGCCAGCATTACTGTATTTGCTTTTACATTGATTCCTATGGGAAACATTGTTTCATCTTACGAACTTTTCACCTTATAAACCTCCTCCTGGAACCAATTAAGTTCGTATCATGAGGTACCACTGTAATAAACAATAATAATGTGGCCCCAAATCAGCCGATGGTCAGGAAGCTGATAATGTGTTGCTTGGCTTAATAGGCTCTGCGCTGTTTGCTGCAAGGAGATAAATTGCTGGTAGAGGACGAAGTATGGGGGTGGCTGGGTGGGGCTACATTCTGTGTATAAGACGCACCCAAGTTTTCACCCCCTTTTGGGAGGTGCAGTGTAAAAAGGTATGTCTTATGTTCTGAAAAACACAGTACTTTTGGTTTAGGAGGGACATGAGTTACAGATAGGATGGCACACATTTTTATGCTACGGAAGACACAGCTATTTCCAAAGACATTTTATAAGGAACTCTTTGTATGGAGTGTGGGAAAAGATTAAAAAAAACATTATTTGAAAATACCATATTGGTTTTCTATAATAGAAGTACTAACTTACCCGAATAAACTTAATCAGGGAAATGTTGCACAATGTAAATATATCCTAACAGGTAACGGGGAATTGAGATCTATTCAAGAATTGGAGAAACAAGGAATAAAGATGGATTGGTACATGAGAACGCAACTGTAGTCAAGATATGATAAAGGTATTAAAAGGGAGGATATCAATTTAGAAATGACAGAATTAGATGAAATACTAATTAAAAATTGTATTACTTATTATATATTGATTAAGAGCAAGAACAAGGGAAGGAAATGATGATTAAATGGGCAAGAAATTTTTGTCATGTATAAATGGCAGCAGTTTTGGAAAATAAAATATAAGCTGTGGTGGGAGAGGAGCAGAATCACACTTGACCAATAAAGAATTCTATTACAGTGGTAACCTCGACTTAAGAACTTAATTTGTTCCGTGATCAGGTTCTTAAGTAGAAACATTTGTAAGTAGAAGCAATTTTTCCCATAGGAATCAATGTAAAAGCAAATAATGCGTGAAAACCCACTAGGAAAGAAATAAAAGCTTGGAATTTGGGTGGGAGGAAGAGGAGGAAGAAGAGGAGGAGGAGAGTTGCTGCCGAAGGAGGAAGGCGAGGTGAGGGGAATAAAAAAAATCCAAAACTTTAAGGCTTAAAAAAAAAAAGGAGGGACTCTGAGGCGGCAAGGAGGATCAAACGCCACCCATACACCCGGCGCGAGGCTGCCTCTCATACACTGGCTGCTGCTGCTGCTGCTACCTGCTTCCTCTTCCTTCCTATGCTGAAGGGCTATCCTCTCCTCTCGCTCACTCGCTTTTTAGCCGGCGCCTTTCCTTCGCTGTGGTGACTCCTCGGCTGCCCAGAGCGAAGGGAGCGTTTCTTTTCTCTGGACGCTGGCAGAGGTTCATTCCCTGTCTAAGCGCCCAGAGACAGGAAAATGCTTTGTTTGCTCTGGACTGTCAAGGCCTCCTTAAGCGCCACCAAAAGGCTCCTCTGGCAGCCCAGATGGCCGGGATTAAAGGGGGAATGGCAGGAAACTGGCTGGGCCTTCGTGCTGCTCTCAGATTTCCTGGGAAATTTTTCCGAGCTTGGGTTCTTAAGTAGAAAATGGTTCTTAAGAAGAGGCAAAAAAATCTTGAACACTCGGTTCTTATCTAGAAAAGTTCTTAAGTAGAGGCGTTCTTAGGTAGAGGTACCACTGTATTATTTTTCCTGCCCTCAGACGGTTGATGTGCATGCTGCGCTAACTGCCGCTAGAGGGCAGCATTGCTTAACTGCTGCAGGCCCCCCCTGAATAGTGGTGAGGCCGGGAGCCGGGAGGGGGGGGTGTTGCTGCCCAGGTGGGACAGGGGCTCTGAGTGCCAGCGGAGTCCAGCACAATTCTGCCACTGCACCTGGGCAGGGTGCAAAATCCCCCACGGACAGAGCATCTACACCAAAGACAAATTCCTTGTGTGTCCTATTATGCTTGGCGAATAAAATAATTCTGTTCTATTCCATTCTATTTGGCAGCATCCCTGGTTGCTTGCAGGCTCCCTTCAGAGGTTCAAAACCTGCACGTGTTAATCCAGAAAGGAGAATTCAGCACCCAGCAGCCCAGTGCAAGAGGAAAGGCAAGCTGCCCACCTCGTGGGTGCATTCAAGGCAAGGACAGGAGCGAGCTGGACCCTCACCGGGGCTGCCCCTTCCAGCGGCTGCACTGGGAGCCTTGCCTGAGCTTTAGGGGATGAAGGTGCGAGCTGCCTTCTTTGAGCCGGTCCGTTCTGCTGATCCAGCCTGGATCGGTTTGCTTATACTTCTCTGAAGTGCTGACTCAAGGAGCTTTAGCTGCATTGGGCAAAACCAGGGGCGGATTGGCTCAGTAATCGCTTTTCATGGGAATTTCAGACAAACAACTTTTCAGGCAATGGCCGAAACATAAGCATTTGCTGGTTGTTGCTTCCCCAGCCTCGCCAAGTCCTCCCAAGGGAGTAAGCTGTAGTTCAGCCACAGCCTTATGGGACCTGGGGCCCATTTTATTTATTTGTTTGTTTGTTTGTTAGACTTGTATGCCGCCCCTCTCCAAAGACTCAGAGCGGCTCACAACAGTAATACATGAGATACAAATCCAGTATTAAAAACAATTTTTAAAAACCTTTAAAACAGTCATACAATCCAAACAAACCATACATAAAATGGAACAGCTAGAGGAATGTTTTTAGAAGGAGGGTGGGGGCAGTCCTAATCTCTAGGGAGAGTTTATTTTATTTTATTTATCTTATTTATTTATTTTGTCCAATACACAATGAAGGTTTTAGTGGGTATATATCTATATACACATAGTAAAATACATGATGAAGGTTATAGAGGAGATACTCATAGTAAAATATATCTAAGAAAGAATAGAAAAGAAGGTATAGTGATAGAACATATCCATGAAAGAATAGAAGAAGAGATATAGGAATAGAAGAAAGGTATAGGAGATATAGGATTCCAGAGGGTGGGGGCCGCCACAGAGAAGGCTCTTCCCCTGGAAGATTGGCCATTGTTTAGTCAATGGGACCCGGAGAAGGCCAACTCTGTGGGACCTAATTGGTCACTGGGATTCGTGCGGCAGAAGTCGGTCCCGAAGGTATTCTGGTCCGATGCCCTGTAGGGCTTTATAGGTCATAACCAACACTTTGAATTGTGATCAGAAACGGATCAGCTGCCAGTGCAAGCCGTGGAGTGTTGATGAGACATGGGAATATCTGGGAAAGCCCATGATTGCTCTCACGGCTGCATTCTGCATTCGGCCGGACTCCACAGCTCCTGGATTGGCTCTTTCCCATGTCTTCCTTTCGGGTTTATTTGTTTATTTTATCAAATTTATATGGGTGTCCATCTCACAGAAAGTGACTCTGGGCTGTGTAGAGCAATTCCACCCCGTCTCATCCCACGCCAGTCGTATTTTCCCCAGGCTAAATATAGGCAGCTCCTTCAATCACTCATTCACTCGCTCAAATAAAATAAATCTTTATTTCAGTCATAAACCGGCATAAGGCATCAGTAAGAATTACTGTAGAGTCATTTTAGTAATAACACCGAAACCTGTGAGACCTTAAACATACCTAAAAGCTAGCATTATTGGCACAATCATATTAAAACACGGAGATTCTCGGTATAACGTTCCTTAATGCTAACACAAAGGCCTCACGCTGCAAAGTGAAAATATAGCACAGGATATAAAACATGACAGAATAATTAAATTAAATCTGAAGAGTATGCAGAAATAATGGAACAGTTTTCATCTAATTTTATTTACTTATGCTCGTAGCTCAAATCCAATGAAAACATAAAACATAAAATAATAACTGTAATACATCCTCGGTGCTTCCGATGGATTTCGTAGCGGCGTTGCGTGGGAGAGCGAAAACCACGTCTGGCATGACCCTGCTTCAGCTGCAGCGGGACAACTCAATAATTCAATTTAATTATTTAAAATAATTTTAAAAACATTTTATATCAAAAAATAATTTTTATTAAATACATATACAGTGTTCCCTCAATTTCCGCGGGGGTTGCGTTCCGAGACCGCCCGCGAAAGTCGAATTTCCACGAAGTAGAGATGCGGAAGTAAATACATCATTTTTGGCAAATGGACAGTATCACAAGCCTTCCCTTAACACTTTAAAACCCTAAATTACCATTTCCCATTCCCTTAACAACCATTTACTCACCCTTATTACTGATACTCACCATTGAATAAGACACTTAGTGATCCTGATATTTATAAACATAATTATTTCTTAACAGTAATTATTTTTTTTGTTATTTATTTGCAAAAATTATTATTTTGGCGATGACATATGACATCATCGGGCGGGGAAAACCATAGTATAGGAAAAAAAACGTGAAGTATTTTTTAATTAATATTTTTTGAAAAACCGTGGTATAGGCTATCCGCGAAGTTCGAACCCGCGAAAATCGAGGGAACACTGTACAGTATATTTTTAAAAACGAATGCAACATAGAAACATACATTTACACATATATTAATTAAATATTTTCAAGCTGGTCAACGTCTGTATTTTAACATTCTTATCTATATATTGTTCTGTCAGGCTCTTTGGTAGAATCCTCCCAAAAATTCACAGGTACAAATTTCAGACACACACACGTTTGAAAATTCAAAACAGTGTTCTTTATAATGAAAATTCACTTAAACCAAGCCCTCTTTTGGTATAGCAAAGAGCACTCGTCTCCAAACAAACTGGTAATTTGTACAAGTCCCTTATCAGTTCTGTGATACTTATCTTGCAGCTGTGAGGCAATTCACAGTCCTTCTTCTTTCACAAAGTGACACACACTTTGCCCTGGTTTAGTTTCAAAGCAGGGAAAAATCAGCACACAAAAAGTCAAAGTCAGTAAAGCAGTCACGAAACACAACGATCAGATAATCCTCCACAATGGCCAAACCCACAGGCTGCTATTTATAGCAGCCTCACTAATGACCACAGCCCCACCCAACCACAGGTGGCCTCATTTTCTTTGATAATAATCTCTCAGTTGTTGTTGCCTATGCATCGCTCTCCGCATGCGTGGCTGTATCGTTAACTCTTGTTCCGAATCCAAGGAGGAGCTAGATAATTGATCTCCTTCTGAGCTGTCTGCCACACTCTCCTCCTCCCTGTCACTCATGTCTTCTTGGTCAGAGGAGCCTTCATCAGCAGATTCCACCAGGGGCAAAACAGGCCTGCAGCATGTGGATGTCTCCCCCACATCCACAGTCCTTGGGGCAGGAGCAGGGCCAGAGCTAACCACAACATATATTATATGTTTATATGTATATGTATAGTTATATGTATAGTTTTGCGTAGGGAGCCAGTTTTCATTGTGAATTTTCTTTCCTCTTTTGCATCCATTTATACCACATTATCCAGGTAGAATAATAGTCCAAATCTTTTTTTGTTGTTCAGTTCCATAGTTAACCAGTCCATTTCTGCATAGTCGAATTTTTAAAAATTGTCTCTTTATCTTCAGGTACAGTGGTGCCTCTACCCAAGAACGCCTCTACTTAAGAACTTTTCTAGATAAGAACTGGGCGTTCAAGATTCATAAAATTATCGATAGCCCATAAAATCCTCCTCCCTGTCAATGACTACTTTAGTTTCAACCACAACAACACTTGAGCACACAACAGATACAAACTTAAAGCTGTAAATGGGTAAAGAGGACTGTATAAAAAGAGAAACATAGAAACATAGAAGATTGATGGCAGAAAAAGACCTCCTGGTCCATCTAGTCTGCTCTTATACTATTTCCTGTATTTTATCTTAGGATGGACATTTGTTTATCCCAGGCATGTTTAAATTCAGTGACTGTGGATTTACCAACCACGTCTGCTGGAAGTTTGTTCGAAACATCTAGGTACTACTCTTTCAGTCAAATCATATTTTCTCACGTTGCTTTTGATCTTTCCCCCAACTAACTTCAGATTGTGTCCCCTTGTTCTTTTGTTCACTTTCCTATTAAAAACACTTCTCTCCTGAAACTTATTTAACTCTTTAACATATTTAAATGTTTCGATCATGTCTCCCCTTCCCTTCTGTCCTCCAGACTGCTGGAAGTTTGTTCCAAGCATCTACTATGCTTTCAGTAAAATAATATTTTCTCACATTGCTGCTGATCTTTCCCCCAACTAACCTCAGATTGTGCCCCCTTATTCTTGTGTTCACTTTCCTATTAAAAACACTTCCCTCCTGAACTTTATGTAACATATTTAAATGTTTCGGTCATGTCCCCCCTTTTCCTTCTGTCCTCCAGACTATACGGATTGAGTTCATTAAGTCTTTCCTGATAAGTTTTATGCATAAGACCTTCCACCATTCTTGTAGCCTGTCTTTGGACCCGTTCAATTTTATCCATATCTTTTTGTAGGTGAGGTCTCCAGAACTGAACACAGTATTCCAAATGTGGTCTCACCAGCGCTCTATACAGTGGGATCACAGTCTCCCTCTTCCTGCTTGTTATACCTCTAGCTATGCAGCCAAGCATTCTACTTGCTTTCCCTACCGCCTGACTGCACTGTTCACCCATTTTGAGACTGTCAGAAATCACTACCCCTAAATCCTTCTCTTCTGAAGTTTTTGCTAGCACAGAACTGCTAATACAATACTCAGATACCCAAATCCTTGTTCTGGATCCTCCTGCCTGTCGCTGAAGGTCGGGCAGGAGGGACCAGAATTGGGGCTCTGAATCCTGCCCAGAATGTTGAAGCAATGCATAGAAACCGGACTGGCATTCGGAGCTCTTCCTGCTGGGAATTTGTGTCCCATCCCTCGTGCAGTTGATTAAAAGCCTGGCTGGTTGCCTGATGGGCGGAAAAACCATCTTATTATTTCCTCATTTTTCTTACTTTTTCATTATCATGAGAGATAAAAACAAGGCACGTAGGACCCCCTGGGAGAGGTTTCCTTTGCTCAGTGGCTCCCGTCCATGAGTTTTGTGGGAGATTTCTGCTGGCCGGAAGCTGGGGGGGGGGAGGGAGAACCCTTGCAGCTCCAGCATTTATTTTTTATTTATTCTTTGTCCAATATACAATACATATGGAAGAGAGTAGGCATTAAGTAATATATATAAAGATAGAAGGAAAAAGAGGATATATATGATATAAGAGATAAGGAGAGAATATATATGATATATGTAGATATATATATATGTAGATAGATAGATAGATAGATAGATAGATAGATAGATAGATAGATAGATAGATAGATAAGGTAAGGGAAGACAATTGGACAGGGGACGATAGGCACATCAGTGCACTTATATACACCCCTTACTGGTCTCTTAGGAACCTGGAGAGGTCAATTTTAACTTGTGGTGTTCTTAAAATTAATTTAATATTGGATTTGTCTTGTATTGCTGTTGCTGTGAGCCGCCCCGAGTCTGCGGAGAGGGGCGGCATACAAATCTGATTAAACTAAACTAAACTAAACTAATTGTAGAGAGTCTAAGGGAGAAATGTTGGGGGTTGGGAGTTGACACTATTGAGTCTGGAAATGAGTTCTACTATTCGACAACTCGATTGTTAAAGTCGTATTTTTTACAGTCAAGTTTGGAATGGTTAATATTAAGTTTGAATCTGTTGCGTGCTCTTGTGTTGTTGCGGTTGAAGCTGAAGTAGTTGTTGACCGGAAGGACGTTGCAGCATATGATCTTGTGGGCAATACTTAAATCGTGTTTTAGGCGCCGCAGTTCTAAGTTTTCTAGACCCAGGATAGTTAGTCTATTTTCGTAGGGAATTCTGTTTCGAGTGGAGGAGTGAAGGGCTCTTCTGGTGAAATATCTTTGGACGTTTTCAAGAGTGTTGATGTCTGAGATGTGGTGCGGGAGGCCAGGCTGGGAAGAAGGGGTCCGTCTCGCTCTCCAGGTGTTGCTCATTTGTAAAGCAGGTTTTATGGCTTGTTGATATTTTAACCTTATAGCTGTGGTGCCCTGAGGGCAACGGAAAGACATTAATAACGGAGCTGGTGATTATCCTCCAACATGAATAAAATTATCGCTGGGAGTCTTGCGTAAATCACGGAGCAAAG
The DNA here is from genome assembly GCF_031021105.1 of Erythrolamprus reginae. Classification (NCBI taxonomy): domain Eukaryota; kingdom Metazoa; phylum Chordata; class Lepidosauria; order Squamata; family Dipsadidae; genus Erythrolamprus; species Erythrolamprus reginae. The sequence goes on along the minus strand of NC_091958.1, from coordinate 41,379,831 downwards.
ATGACAGATCTCTCTGCAGACAGTCCTGGTGGAAACACGGCAAGTGACCCAGGGAGAAGCGGCATTTGGCCATCTTAGAACAGGGAGAGGCCTTCGGACTGGAATCGGTCCGATACCGCCAGGTGTCCATCCTGGGTGCTATTATGAATCTCAGCCTTGGAACAAGATTTTCCACCTTAGCAGCCCCCCTTTGGGCCAGTCTCCGCTTTCTCCTGATTCCCTGGTGTGAGAGGGCCTCGGTTTACTTCTTGCGTGGATCCAAAGCCACCTATGACAATAGAAACATAGAAACCTAGAAGATTGACGGCAGAAAAAGACCTCCTGGTCCATCTAGTCTGCCCTTATACTATTTCCTGTATTTTATCTTAGGATGGATCTATGTTTATCCCAGGCATGTTTAAATTCAGTTCCTGTGGATTTACCAACCACGTCTGCTGGAAGTTTGTTCGAAGCATCTACTACTCTTTCAGTAAAATATTTTTTTCTCACGTTGCTTTTGATCTTTCCCCCAACTAACTTCAGATTGTGTCTCCTTGTTCTTTTGTTCACTTTCCTATTAAAAACACTTCTCTCCTGAACCTTATTTAACCCTTTGACATATTTAAATGTTTCGATCATGTCCCCCCTTTCCCTTCTGTCCTCCAGATTATACAGATTGAGTTCATTAAGTCTTTCCTAATAAGTTTTATACTTAAGACCTTCCATCATTCTTGTAGCCTGTCTTTAAACCCATTCAACTTTGTCAATATCTTTTTGTAGGTGAGGTCTCCAGAACTGAACACAGTATTCCAAATGCAGTCTCACCAGCGCTCTATAGAGCTGGATTACAAGCTCCCTCTTCCTGCTTGTTATACCTCTAGCTATGCAGCCAAGCATTCTATGCCCAGACACATCCCCATTTCCCCTCCAAAACAGGCAGCCTGGATCCAGGCCTGTGGAATAGAATGAGTCTGGCTTCCCCAAGGGCTACAGGCACTGCATGTGAACCAAATCCAAAGCCATCCTGGGTGAGCTGGAGGAATCTTCCCATCCATCCTTCCCAACCTTCAGTTCCACGTTCCCTCTGACATTTAGAATAGAATAGAATTCTTTATTGGTCAAGTGTGATTGGACACACAAGGAGTTTGTCTTTGGTGCAGATGCTCTCAGTGGACATAAAAGAAAAGATTCATTTGTCAAGAACCATGAGATACAACACTTAAGGATTGTCATTGAGGTCAAATAAGCAATCAGGAAACAATCAATATTAATTAAAAAAATCTTAAGGATACGAGCAACAAGTGACAGTCATACAGTGCTAAGTGGGAGGAAAAGGATGATAGGAATGATGAGAAAAAACCAGGAGAAATAGTTGTGCAGACTTAGTCAATATTTTGACAGTGTTGAGGGAATTATTTGTTTAGCAGAGTGATGGCGTTTGGGGGAAAATTTTTCTTGGTGTGCAGTGTTCTGTAGCAATGTTTTGAGGGTAGGAGTTGAAAAAGTTTATGTCCAGGATACTTTCCCCGCCCTCTTTTTGACTCCTGCAGTATCCAGGTCCTCAATGGAAGGCAGGTTGACAGCCATTGTTTTTTCTTATTCTCCTCTGAAGTCTTGTTGGATTGCAGAACCAAACCAGACAGTTATAGAGGTGCAGATGAAAGACTCAAAAAAGAGTCTGTTTGTGATAGTCAGCCAACTTCTCCCAACTTAGCATAGTCATAAGTAAGTAAGTCATACATAAGGGGTGGACAGCAGGCAGGATGGGGTGGAACGCAGTTCCACCAGCGGAAATGAAAATGAATGCGCAGCTCCAGCTGATTGGCAGCTGTCACTTCCTGGATTTCTGGCCTTGGCTCGGTTCTCCATTTTTCCTCTGCTGCTGCTGCTGCTGCTGTGTCTGCGCTCCTTGCTTTTTTCCTCTTTCCTCCTTCCTGGCCTCGGACGAGCTTCCCTCTCTCCTGCCTGGCTCCCCTCCAGCCTCACACAGCCATCTCCCACCTGAGGTGCAAGTAGAAGATGTGGGTGGAAGCGGCGCTGGCAGCATTTATGCTTCTGGCAGCACCCGTTCGCCTAGCTACCAAGGCTGAGGCGGGGGGCGGGCGACCCAGGAAGGAGAGCACGGGAAACGCAAAGCAAATTGTCACCCGAGCGAGCGACACTGGTAAGGTTGTAAGTAGTGTTGGGCAAACATGTTTATTTCTACGTGAAAGGACCGCCCTTTGCTTGCAGCGCCGCTGCGGCATCCTTTTTCGTAAAAATAACGATGTTTATTTTTACGTGAAGACCTCCCTTTGAAGGAGCTGGAGAATCCCTCCCACAAAGAGATTCCAGGGGCGGAGCCTTGACGTCACCGGCAGGTTGCTAAGAACGCCAAGGTGATCACTTCCTGGATTCCATGGAATCCAGGAAGTGATCACCTTGGCGTCCTTAGCAACCTGCCAGTATACGTGACATTAAAGCTCCACCCCTGGAATCTCTTGGTGGGATTCCCCGTTCTGGTTCTGGTTCGGTTCGGTTTGGGTTCGGCCGAATTTTGCGTAGTTGTCCGAACTTGCCGAATCTGAACACCATTGGGTTTGCCCATCACTAGTTGTAAGTCGAGGACTCAACAGTTCCCTTGAACAATGATGATTGTTCGAGCCACTCCCACCTGGTCACATGGCTGCCAAGCCACTCCTACCCAGTCACATGGCCATTAAGCCACACCCACAAAATAAACCACACCCACAGTGTGGCAGTAAAAATTTTGGTTTCCCATTACTGGCTGTAAGGTCTGACCCAGAGCGAGTCTCGTCTCTTCTTTCAGTTCTAGGATGATGGCTGCACCTAATCCTAGTCTTCAGAGAGGGGCGGCATAGAAAACTAATAAATAATAATAATGATGATGATGATGATGATGATGATGCATTGGCTGCCGATCAGTTTCCGGTCACAATTCAAAGTGTTGGTTATGACCTTTAAAGCCCTTCATGTCATTGGACCAGAATATCTCCGAGACCGCCTCCTGCCGCACGAATCCCAGCGACCGATTAGGTCCCACAGAGTGGGCCTTCTCCGGGTCCCGTCAACTAAACAATGTCGGTTGGCGGGCCCCAGGGGAAGAGCCTTCTCTGTGGCGGCACCGGCCCTCTGGAACCAACTCCCCCCGGAGATTAGAACTGCCCCTACTCTTCCTGCCTTCCGTAAACTCCTTAAAACCCACCTTTGCCGTCAGGCATGGGGGAACTGAAACATCTTCCCCTGGGCATGTTTCATTTATATATGGTAAGCTTGTGTGTATGTCTGTTAGTATATGGGGTCTTTTAAATCTTTTAATTTTAAATTTGTTAGATTATTTATGATTTGTTTCCACGTGTTGTGAGCCGCCCCGAGTCTTCGGAGAGGGGCGGCATACAAATCTAAGTAATAAATAAAAAAATAAATAATAATAATAATAATAATAATAATAATAATAATAATAATCGCATGCTTGCAATTTTACACCAGGGCTGCCCAGCTGGGCTTCATCCTTCTGTGTCTCTCCCACCGGCCTTTGTCTTTCAGGAAGCTCATCTATAAAACTGATAGCGAAGCACTTGCTCTAAGAAGTCGCAGGTGACCATTAATTATGCCGGGCTTAAACTTCTCCAGCCCTGAAGGGAGCTGCTTCCTGAAAGGTTTATTAATCTCCCTGCAGGCCCCTTGACACGGCCCATCCCTTCTCTCTGCAAGGTGGAGGGGGGAAGGACTCTGGCTGGCAGCTTTGCAGCTCGGGAAGCAATGGCTACGAAGGGGAAGCCGTCCCAGTGGGAAGTCAATGCAGACACTTCCCCGGGGTTTAGATGAGTATCTTGTGACCAATTGTTCCCCAAAGATCCTCCACAAAAGTGTTATGTTCGTTTAAAGAAATAAGAAAAATTCACTGATTGGTTAAGACGCGGCTAGTTCTAGGTTGCCGCCAAAAATAAACGGTTGTCAGAGGAAAATCCCGCGCTTAAGAAAAGGTATAAATAGGGCAACGGATTAGCTGTTCCCCTTGTTGGGAGTTACTGTTGAGAGGATCAGTTGGATGTTATGCCTTCCGAAATAAACATGTTTTGAACAGCAAGAGTCTCCGGTGCAGTGATTTAACAAAAAGTCCAGTCAGAAACAATGCCAGGTCTAAAGAAATCTTTGAACAGCGCAGTCAGGCGGTAGGGAAAGCAAGTAGAATGCTTGGCTGCATAGCTAGAGGTATAACAGGCAGGAAGAGGGAGATTGTGATCCCGCTGTATAGAGCGCTGGTGAGACCCCATTTGGAATACTGTGTTCAGTTCTGGAGACCTCACCTACAAAAAGATATGGATAAAATTGAACGGGTCCAAAGACGGGCTACAAAAATGGTGGAAGGTTTTAAGCATCAAACTGATCAGGAAAGACTTCATGAATTCAATCTGGAGGACAGAAGGGAAAGTGGGGACATGATTGAAACATTTAAATACGTTAAAGGGTTAAATAAGGTTCAGGAGGGAAGTGTTTTCAATAGGAAAGTGAACACAAGAACAAGGGGGCACAATCTGAGGTTAGTTGGGGGAAAGCTCAGAAGCAATGGGAGAAAATATTATTTGACTGAAAGAGTAGTAGATGCTTGGAACAAACGTCCAGCAGACATGGTTGATAAATACACAATAACTGAATTTAAACATGCCTGGGATGAATATATATCCATCCTAAGATAAAATACAGGAAATAGTATAAGGGCAGACTAGATGGACCATGAGGTCTTTTTCTGCTGTCCATTTTCTATGTTTCTATGTTTCTATGTTTGCACTCACCACAAAATGCTCAGGACACTTGTACACCATCAACAAGCTCAGGGGATGTCCAGCCAGGAGGAGACCATATGACTTCCTGCTCCAATTGGGGTGGCCCCAGCTAGGGTGGTGCAGTAGAGCCGGGGTGGCACAGTGGTTAGAGGGCAGCCCTGCAGACTACTTCAGCTAACTGCTAGCTATAGTTCAGCAGTTCAAATCTCACCACTGGCTCAAGGTTGACTCAGCCTTCCATCCTTTCGGGGTGGGTCAAATGAGAACCCAGATTGTTGGGGGCAAGAGGCTAATTCTGTAAACCACTGGAGGGCTGGAAAAGAAGTAGGGAGCGATATATATGTGTTGTGGTTGGCTCTGGCCCAGCTCCTGCCCCAAGGAATGTGGAGGTGGATGTGGGGGAAACATCCACAGGCCACAGGTCTGTTTTGCTTCTGATAGAATTTCCTGACGAAGACTCCTCTGACGAAGGAAGCATGAGTGACAGGGAAGAGGGGAGTTTGGCAGATAGCCCAGGAGGAGATCAATCTTCCTTATCATCCCTGGATTCTGAACAAGAACTTATGACGGACCCACGCATGCATAGAATGATGCATAGGAGAGAACAACTGAAGGATTATTACAGGAGATAAGTGAGGCCACCTGTGGTTGGGTGGGGCTGCTGTAATTAGTGCTACAGATAAAAAGAACAGTGTGCTGGTTTAGCCTTGTGGAAGTTTATCTGATTCATAGTTTCGTCAAGATCGTGGTTTTGCTGTTTCCCTGTTCAAGATTGTCTGTGGACTTTCTGGATTTTGGAATTTGGACTCAATTTCCCAGTTACTGGGTGAAAAATTGAATTGCATTTAACCTGTGCCTTGTGTGTACCAGAAAATCCCTTTGACATTTAAAAAGGGAGTTTTTTCTGCTTTTCTGTTGATAAAGACTTTTGGTTTTCCTTCTATCGTGTGGTGTGTGTCTTTCTGGACTAATTACCCTGTAATTATGGGCGGTTGGGACACGCCGGCAGAAGATATATGGTAAGTCTAAATGCTATTGCTATTTTCCTTCCTTCCTTCCTTCCTTCCTTCCTTCCTTCCTTCCTTCCTTCCTTCCTTCCTTCCTTCCCTCTGCCCACTGTCAGCAGTTCAATTCTTGACTCAGCCTTCCTTCCTTCCAAGGTGGGTCAAATGAGGACCCGGATTGCTGGGGGTGATATACTGATTTTGTAAGTCTCTTAGAGACGGCTGTAAAAGCACTATGAAGCAGTATATAAGTCTAAATGCTATTGCTATTACTAACTGCCACATCCAGTGTTGGGCGATACCTGAAGCTCTTCCTTTCTTGGTGGGCGAACTAAGGACAGTTGCTGAGTGGGTGGGAAGAGGCAGGGAACACTCCCCTCCCCTGGGAAATGGCCAGTGCTGTTGGCAGGAGCTATGCAACCAAGAAAGTTCTCTTCTCCTCCCCCTGCCTGCATTGTGTGGAAAGGTGAGCCATTAATCAGTTCTGCTGTCACTGGGCAGAAGGACCCGGAGACCCAAGAGTCACCAGTGGCTTAAATTAAAAGTTATGCTTTGAAGCCTTTACTGAACAAAACCTTCAGCTTAAAAGGTCTACGAGCGGTTCCATTTCCCAGTAGTTTTAATACCAAGTTTGCAGATCAGTAACTACTGTATTATTATCCCACCTTACCGGTAGATGGTCACACGACTCTTTGGTGCAGTTCTAAAATTAAGCCAGAACAAGGTGTCTCTCCCCCCCCAACTCCCGAGGTCTTTGCGTGTGCTGCCACCTGTTAAAATTATTATTAATAATAATAATAATAATAATAATAATAATAATAATAATAATAATTATAATTATAATAATAATTATAATAATAATTATAATAATTATAATAATAATTATAATAATTATAATAATAATTATAATAATTATAATAATAATAATTATAATAATAATTATAATAATAATTATAGTAATAATAATTTAATTATAATAATAATAATAATAATAATAATAATAATAATAATAATAATAATAATAATTATAATAATTTATTAGACTTGTATGCCGCTCCTCTCCAAAGACTCAGAATGGCTCACAACAATAATAGAGAAATACAAATCTAATATTAAAAACAATTATAAAAAACCCATTATAAAACAGTGATACAATCCAAACAAACCATACAGCTAGGGGTAAGTCAATTTCCCCAAGTCTGGCGACATAGGTGGGTTTTCAGAAGTTTGCAAAAAGCAAGGAGGGTGGGGGCAGGCCTAATTTCCGGGGAGAGTTGATTCCAGAGGGCCGGGGCTGCCACAGAGAAGGCTCTTTCCCTGGGTCCCGCCAGAAGTTTAGTTGACGGGACCTGGAGAAGGCCAACTCTGTGGGACCTAATCGGCCACTGGGATTCGTGTGACAGCAGGCGGTCCCGAAGGTATTCTGATCTGATGCCATGTAGGGCTTTATAGGTCATTACCAACACTTTCAATTGTGACTGGAAATTGATCGGCAGCCAGTGCAGGCCGCGGAGTGTTGATGAGACATGGGCATATCTAGGAAAGCCCATGATAGCTCTTGTGGCCGCATTCTGCATACAAATCTAATAAATGAATGAATGAATGAATGAATGAATGAATGAATGAATGAATGAATGAATGAATAAGCAAGCAAGCAAGCAAGCAAGCAAGCAAGCAAGCAAGCAAGCAAGCAAGCAAGCAAGCAAGCAAGCAAACAAACAAACAAACAAACAAACAAACAAACACACACACATACATACATAAATAAATAAATTCTGCACGATCTGAAGTTTCCGAACACTTTTCAAAGGTAGCCCCATGTAGAGAACGTTTTGAAGTTGTTTCAAGAAACGTTCCTCAAAATACTTGAAGGTCACCACTTGATGGCATTCAGGGGGCGAGGGGCACAGCCAGAGGCCTCCTGGGTCCATTGTTAGAATGAAAGGGGGGGGGGGGGCTAACCTGGAGATCCATTGTGAGACTGGTGGAGGAATGGCCTGGCCCCCAGTGCAGTAATGATGCTTGTTCTTAAATCTTGCAATGTGGGAATGAGCTTCGGGAACAATGGGGAGAGATGCTGCCTAGGGAACCATCAGCTTGTGGAGTGGAGCCCCCAGCTGCATAAGAGGCAGAGGAAAAGGGGCCTCCCCAGCTAATCAGGTGATAAAATAGAGCGGAAATACTTTCAGACTTGCAAAGGTTCTGTTAATGCAGCCCCACAATAAAGTGGAATTCGCTCACCCTGTCATGTTTCCTGCCTGTCCTACGTGGGAAGCTGACAGTAACTGGTGTATTCTCTCTTTTTGTAGTCATGCAAATGAGCCCAAATGCCAGTAGAAGTTTGTCTGCTGGCAAAGCATAACATATATACATATTGTGGGGCAAAATTAACATAATATTCTCCCCCAACTAACCTCCCTCCTTCTCTCTCTCTTTCTCTTCATATATGTATACACACAAACACAAACACACTAGTGTTGGGCGAACTGAACCCGCACCATTCGGGTCCATACCGAATTTGGTGGTGTTCGGCATGCCAGACCCTAACCCATTTTAAAAAAAAAATTAGTGCTTCGGTTCGGCGTTCGTGCCGAACATCGTGAAAGCCACTGCCCAGCTGTCCTCTGCTGAGAAGAGGAGGAGGAGCCGGGCGCCGGTGGCGGCGGAGGAAGGTGAACACCGGGGAACTGTCGGGCAGTCGGGAGGCTGGGAGGGAGGCACAACCCACGAAGAGATTCCGGGGGCGGAGCTTTGACGTCACATATACCGGCAGGTTGCTAAGGACACCAAGGTGATCACTTCCTGGATTCCATGGAATCCAGGAAGTGATCACCTTGGCATCCTTAGCAACCTGCCGATGTACGTAATGTCAAAGCTCCGCCCCCAGAATCTCTTCGTGGGAGGGATTCCCCAGCTCCTTCAAAGGGAGGTCTTTTCATTTTAATATACATATATATTTACAAAAAAGGACGCCACAGTGGCGCTGCAAGCAAAGGGAGGTCCTTTCACGTAAAAATAAAAATAAATAAAAATAAAAAATCTGTTTTTAAAAAAAGGTTGGGATTCCGGGGGTGGAGCTTTGGTGCCACGGACTGTTCAGGTTCGGGTTCGGGTTTGGCTGAACTTTGCATGAAGTTCGTCCAAACTTGCTGAACCCGAACACCATTGGGTTCGCCCATCACTTAAACACGCCTATAGGACACAGGACAAAACCTATCAGGAGAGATTGGCGGGACTGAATATGTAACATCTGGACAGGGGTGGGCTACTGCCAGTGATGGGCTACCAAATTTTTTACTACCACACTGTGGGCGTGGCTTATGCATTTTGTTTCAACATCTTTCAGTGCAAATTGAGTGCTCTGGGGTGGAGCTCCAAATTTTGCTACCGGGACTGCGTTCCCGACCATTCCTGTATGAGCCCATCACTGGCTACTGCTCAGATTGGGGGGGGGGGGGGATGCAGTAGGGTAGTGAAAATGGAGCTCCACCCGAGAGCACCCAGTTTGCACTGAAAGATGTTGAAAGAAAATGCAGGGTGTCCTGCATTAGCCACGCCCATTAGTAGTAAAACCTTTGGTAGTCCTTCACTGCGTCAGAAGGACAGAAAGAATAGAGGGACATGATCGAAACCTTGAAATATATTAAGCAAAAATCAAGACATTTTTATACATTTGCTATTTTGCAATATTTTCAGACAGACTTTATGTCTTTGTATTTTCCATATATGTTAGGCGTTACATAGATGGGGACTACTCTTGCTTTAGAGAATCTTTTATTGTTAGTTTTGTCACTGATGTGTACTTAAGTTCCCAATCAGATATTGTTGGGATTGTGTCCTTCTTCCATTATGTGCACAGTAATCCCTCACTACTTCGCGGTTCATCTTCTGCGGATTCGCTACTTTATGGGTTTTCAAAGGGGGCTTAAATCCATTAAATCCATTGAAAATTTTAAATCCATTAAAAATCCATAAAATTCTTGTACAGTACTACTGTACTCTATTAAAGAAACTGGTAGGATATCACATGTAGGTCCAGCTGAGAAACATTATAGAATGACTGTTTAATGCAAAGGTGGGTTTTCAAAGTCCAAATACTCATTAAATACATAAAAAAAAAATCTTTCCTCAACTTCACGGAAATTCGTTTTTCACGGGTGGTTTTGGAACGCATCCCCCGTGAAAAATGAGGGATCACTGTATTCTCATTGCTACAAGCATGTCTCTAATTAAATTATGATATTTCTTATTAATTTGTGGTTTCATTTCAAATTTAAATTCCAGAATTTTATGCCTTGCACTAGGCAAGCCTTGGCTTTCTCTCTCCAGTCGGATCCTGGTGGGCGACACAGAAGCTTCTCCCTGAGCCTTCTGCAAGAGTCACCACCACGCTGTGAATTGATCCCTCAACCTTTGCTGGGGAAGTGCTATTGATTGCATGGCTGTAGCAAAAACTCCCCTGGATTCTCAAAAGCGTTTGGACAATTGACTCCTGGATGGAGGCCCCAGAGCTGGGCTGCTAAGGTAGGGTGGTGAGGTGTGTGAGCGGAGTCATAGAAACATAGAAGACTGACGGCAGAAAAAGACCTCATGGTCCATCTAGTCTGCCCTTATACTATTTTCTGTATTTTATTTTAGGGTGGATATATGTTTATCCCAGGCATGTTTAAATTCAGTTACTGTGGATTTATCTACCACGTCTGCTAGAAGTTTCTTCCCAAGCATCTACTACTCTTTCAGTAAAATAATATTTTCTCATGTTGCTTTTGATCTTTCCCCCAACTAACTTCAGATTGTGTCCCCTTGTTCTTGTGTTCACTTTCCTATTAAAAACACTTCCCCTCCTGGACCTTATTTAACCTTTTAATATATTTAAATGTTTCGATCATGTCCCCCCTTTTCCTTCTGTCCTCCAGACTATATGCTTAAGACCTTCCACCATTCTTGTAGCCCGTCTTTGGACCCGTTCAATTTTGTCAATATCTTTTTGTAGGTGAGGTCTCCAGAACTGAACACAGTATTCCAAATATGGTCTCACCAGCGCTTTAATATAGCGGGATCATAATCTCCCTCTTCCCTGCTTGTTATAACCTCTAGCTATGCAGCCAAGCATCCTACTTGCTTTCCCCTACTGCCTGACTGCACTGTTCACCCATTTGAGACTGTCAGAAATCACTACCCCCTAAATCCTTTTCTTCTGAAGTTTTTGCTAACACAGAACTGCCAATACAATACTCAGATTGTGAATTCCTTTTCCCCAAGTGCATTATTTTACATTTGGAAACATTAAACTGCAGTTTCCATTGCTTTGACCATTTATCTAGTAAAGCTAAATCATTTACCATATTACAGATGCCTCCAGGAATATCAACCCTATTGCACACTTTAGAGTCATCGGCAAATAGGCAAACCTTCCCTACCAAACCTTCCCGTATGTCACTCACAAATATATTAAAAAGAATATGACCCAGAACAGACCCTTGTGGCACACCGCTTGTAACCTGACTCTGCTCAGAATACTCGCCATTAACAATAACTCTCTGATGTCTACGCTTCAGCCAACTGCAAATCCATTGAACTGCAAATCCATTGAACAGTCCAGCACAATTCTGCTACTGCACCAATTTCCTTAAATTTCTGTAAAAAAAAAAAGGTAGTTTAAAAAAACATATCAAAGAACAGAACTTTTTAAAAAAACCATTAAAATATGTCAAGTTTTGATTGATTTGAACATGTTCAAACGTTATCATGCCAAAAAGTCAAGTGTTTCCATTCTTTTGTCCATCCCCTCTATTTTACTATGTGTATATTCTCTATAACAGTGGTTCTCAACCTTTCTAATGTCATGACCCCTTAATACTGTTCCTCGTGTTGTGGTGACCCCCAACCATAAGTCTAGCGCCAATTCTCCCCACAGATCTTTAAGCTGATTGGCAGGAAGGTCAGAAGGATAACCCCGCTGAGGACTCTTGAAGGGGGGTTGACTGTGATGTCTTCACAGCTGTCTTTTATCTTTTTGGCTTTTGTTTTGGCTTAACACAACATTCTAAGTGTGTGTTTTGTGGGAGAGCACTTTGGCTGATAAAAGTGTGTTTGGACAGTATTTTTTCTGTGATAAACTGCCTTTGTTTACTTTACAAGAGAGTATGTGTTTGACTTTACACTTCAGACTTAATTGGGGCCTGTAACGTGACGCCCGGCATAACGTATTCATAATCATGTTTATACTTATATCTGTTATCTTATACATGCTTGACAGACAAACAAACAAACAAACAAACTAACTAACTAATTAACTAGCAAAAACTATATGGGGCAAACAAGAGGAAGAGGCTTGTACACGACATGGTGGTCTTAAAGCTGAAAGGAAGGTAGCATGAAGCTATATAGTAGGGGTGTCAAACTCAAGACCCATGGGCTGGAGTCCATGAGTGCTTAGATCTGGCCTGATTGATCAGATTGTAAACATAGATTCTGTTGTGTCCAGAGGACAGTTAGGTCTTGTACCCGCCCCACATTCCTTGGGCGGGAAAATATTGTATCCTGATTGGTTGGCTCAGCCTGGCAGCCCGGGATATATATAGCTGCCAGGCACGGCCATTTTTTGTCTTCGTTCTGTTCTGTAACCATTACTTCTTGTTAAATAAAAGGATCGTTCTTACTCCGAGATTGCAGTACTTCATTCCAGTAAGATTTAACAGATTCCAAGTGACCAGAATAGAAGCTTTAGTTCCTAACACCATGAAAAATTTGTCTTTTCCCATGGTCTTAGGCGACCCCTGTGAAACGGTCTATCGACCCCCAAAGGGGTCTCGACCCCCAGGTTGAGAACCCCTGCTCTAGAACCTTCATTGTGTATTGGACAAAATAAATAAATAAATAAAATAAAAGTAAAGAAGTGCAGCAGGAAATAAATTCTACAAGGAAGAGGCGTGTGGGTAGCAGAGGAGAGGGTGGGAGCACTTTGCAGCCAGATTCTGCCCTCATCCCCTCCCAATGAAGGGAAGTAAAGAAGCAACTGGAAAATCTGATTAGCAGTTTGAATTATTCCCACCTCTGAAAAGTGCAAAAATAACGAGGGCTCCTCCCTGGGTCCCTCCCAACGAAGGCGAAGGCGGCTTGGCTTCTTTCCCTGATCTCTCTCTCTGCTGTGCCTGGAGGGGATTCCTGGAGCTGCAAAAAAAAAAAAAGGGAATGCTTGTCAATCATCAGGGGTTTCACATAAAAATGTTTCTCTTTCCTTTTTTTTTTTTAAAAAAAATATTTTTATTAATTTTCGAAAAAAGACAAACAGGACAAACATACATTCAATTTTAGAACTATAGCACCTAAAACATACATTTAATTTTAGAACTACGGTGCCTAAAACACGATTTGAGTATTGCCCAAAAGATCATATGCTGCAACGTCCTACCGGTCAATGACTACTTCAGCTTCAACCGCAATAGCACAAGAGCATGCAACAGATTCAAACTTAATACGAACCGCTCCAAACTTGACTGTAAAAAATATGATTTCAACAATCGAGTTATCGAAGCGTGGAACTCATTACCGGACTCAATTGTGTCAACCCCTAACCCCCAACATTTCTCCCTTAGACTCTCCACGATTGACCTCTCCAGGTTCCTAAGAGGCCAGTAAGGGGCGTACATAAGTGCACTGGTGTGCCTTTCGTCCCCTGTCCAATTGTCTTTCCTTTCTTTCACCTATCATATATATTCTCTTCCTTTCATATATCCTCTCCTCTAAGTTCACTTTTACCCTTATATATATTACAACATGTCTATTTTTCTTCCTATGTATTTGTGTATTGGACAAATGAATAAATAAATAAATAAAATAAAATAAACATATATTTGGGGCTGCAATTAGCCCACTTATTATAGAAGTCTTTCTAATACAGAAAAGGAATATACTAGAATTTGCAAAATCAACATAGTGATTTGAATGAAAAGAAGAATTTTTGTTTTTATATAGTTTAACCATGGATAACTATAATGATAAAAGATTGAACTATTTTTATACATTTACACTGCTTTCAGGTTACTTAATATTTATTTATTTATTTTTATTTAACCATACATACACCTTATTCCAAATACTGTATTATAAAAATCAGATTGTTTCTCTTTCCTTCTTGCCCAGGGGAACCAACAATTAGTTGCCTTTTGGATGGAATGGTCTTTAAACTGCTGGGGAAAAATATCCTGAGAGTGAGACGTAAACAATTCCCATTAAGATATCATTAACTGGAATGCACAGCATTTCATTCAAATCATGACAATTTGTGTCTCTGCTTATTTATGTATCATGTCTTAGTTTGATTTACGTCATGGCTTTCTGCCCATCAGATACTTTAGCAATTAGGAGAAGGAGTGCAAAGCAGGTAGTTTCTGTGGAGTAGGTACACTGGAAGAATAAACCCAGGAAGAGAGCTGGAATTTGGCAGAGGAATTCAAGGGGGAGCACCAAACAAATTGCTGCTTTAAATAGCTTATGCAACGGATAGAGATGGGTGGCAATTACTGCCGCTATAACAGGCAAAGCTTCTGACAGGTTTCTGTACCAGCCGGAAAACTCTCCAGTGTAATTTTGCAGGCCATGCAAGTTTATAGCATCCTTGCAGAGAGACAGAGTGGAGCAGAGCAGAGAAAAGCTGCACTTCCACCCCTGAGAATGGAAGAGGAGGTAGAGGGAGCAGATAATAATAATAATAATAATAATAACAACAACAACAACAACAACAACAACAACAACAACAACAACAACAACTACCTAGAAGAAAATGACATCATGCCAGTGGAGCAAAAGGGCAATAAAAGACGAAGTAGAGGTACGAAAGACCAGCTCCTAATTGATAAAATGATTTCGGAGAACTGTAAGAATAGGAAAACAAACCTATACATGACCTGGATTGACTACAAGAAAGCCTTTGACTCATTGCCACGCAGCTGGATCATAAAATGCCTGGAAGTCATTGGAGTCAATGAAAACATCAGGAAATTCATAGAAAAGGCGATGAAATATTGGAAGACTGAGCTTTTTGTTGGGAATGAAAGCTATGGACTGATCAACATCAGAAGGGGCATCTTCCAGGGGGACTCTTTGTCCCCATTGCTATTCATCATCGCTATAATCCCTCTGTCACTCATCCTACAGAAAACAAACCTAGGCTACCAAACTGCTAGGAATTGACCAAAAATTTCACACCTGCTGTATATGGATGACCTGAAGTTGTACGGAAAATCAGAAACTGAGATACAGTCACTAACCAACACTTTGCGAATCTTCAGCAATGACATCAGCATGGAGTTTGGCCTGGATAAATGTGCCACAGTGGCATTGAAAAAGGGGGAAATCACTGAAAGTGGGGGCATTGAAATGCCAAATGGTCAAACCATCAAGTGCCATCAGCCAGAAGCCTACATATACTTGGGCATCTTGCAACTGGATAATATCAAGCATGGCCATGTGAAAACTGTGATCAGCAAAAAGTACATCCAGAGGACCAGAAAATTTTTGAAGAGCAAACTGAATGGTGGCAACACTATCAAGGCTATAAATACGTGGGCCATACCTCTCATTAGATACACAGCTGGCATAGTGAACTGGACTCAAGCAGAGCTGGGCAACCTGGACAGGAAAATTAATGACGATCCATCATGCACTACACCCCCGCAGTGACGTTGACAGGCTGTATTTACCAAGGAAAATAGGCGGCAGAGGACTTTCGCAAGTGAAGCAGGCAGTAGAAGAAGAGAAGCATGCATTAGCTGACTACGTGAAGGGGAGCAAAGAGTCAGCGTTGATGGAGGTCAACAATAGGAAGCTTCTCAAGGTGAAGCAAACTAAGGACCAGTACAGAAAAAATGTAACTCAATGCCGTATGGACAGTTGGCGGAACAAAGCATTGCATGGACAGTTCTTGGAGAACATTGAAGGCAAAGTGGATAAAGAAAAGACCTGGTCATGGCTTACAAGTGGAACACTCAAAAAGGAGACAAAAGGACTAATATTGGTGGCACAAGAACAGGCCATTAGAACAAATGCTGTCAAAGCCAGAATTGAAAAATCAACAGACGATCCAAAGTGCAGACTCTGTAAAGACACAGATGAAACAATCGATCACATACTCAGCTGCTGCAAAAAGATTGCACAGACTGACTACAAGCATAGACATGATGCTGTGGCACAGATGATCCACTGGAACTTGTGCCGGAACTACCATCTACCAGTGGCAAAGAACTGGTGGGATCATAAGCCCAAAAAAGTGGTCGAAAATGAGCAAGCAAAACTACTGTGGGACTTCTGACTTCAGACCGACCGAATTCTGAAGCATAACACACCACACATCCTGATTGTGGAGAAAAAGAAAGTATGGATCATCGACATCGCAATCCCAGGGGACAGCAGAATTGAGGAGAAGCAGCTAGAGAAATTAGTGAAATACGAAGATCTAAAAAGCGAGCTGCAATGACTCTGGCATAAGCCAGTGAAAGTGGTCCCAGTGGTACTTGGCACGCTGGGCGCAGTGCCAAAGGATCTCAGCAGACATTTGAAAACCATTGGAATTGACAAAATCTCCATCTGTCAATTGCAAAAGGCCGCTTTATTGGGATCGGCAAACATAATTCGCCGCTACATCACGCAGTCCTAGATGCTTGGGAAGCGCCCACTGGTGATGAAATACGAAATCCAGCATAGTGATCTCGTTTGCTGTGTTGTACTGACATAGCAATAACAATAACAATAACAATAACAATAACAATAACAATAACAATAACAATAACAATAACAATAACAATAACAATAACAATAACAATAACAATAACAATAACAATAACAATAACAATAACAATAACAATAACAATAACAATAACAATAACAATAACAATAACAATAACAATAACAATAACAATAACAATAACAATAACAATAACAATAACAATAACAATAACACATTAGATTTGTAAATCGCCCCTCTCCAAAGACTGGAATAAAATTCTTTATTGGCCAAGTGTGATTGGACACACAAGGAATTTGTCTTTGGTGCAGATGCTCTCAAAGTAAAGATACATTTGTCAAGAATCATGTGGTACAACACTTAATGATTGTCATAGGGATCAAATAAGCAATGAAGAAGCAATTAATATTAATAAAAATCTTAAGGATACAAGCAACAAGTGACAGTCATACAGCTTGACAGTGTTGAAGGGATTATTTGTTTAGCAGAGTGATGGCGTTCGGGGAAAAACGGTCCTTGTGTCTAGATGTCTTGGTGTGCAGTGCTCTATAGTGACGTTTTGAGGGTAGGAGTTGAAACAGTTTGTGTCCAGGATGCGAGGGGGTCAGTAAATATTTTCCCAGCCCTCTTTTTGATCAGACAAGGAACGAGGAACTCTGAAGCACCACCGCCCTCCGTGTTCTGCTCAAGGCAAGCTCAGAAACGGTTTCCAAACCCTGGCTCTGCATTGCCCAAACCACGGAGAGGAGGCAAGGGCTATTTATCAGCATCATGTCTGTTCTGTCGGGCTCTCTGGTAGAATCCTCCCAAAAATTACAGGTACAAATTTCAGACACACACACATTTGAAAATTCAAAACAATGTTCTTTATAATGAAAATTCACTTAAACTAAGCCCTCTTTTGGTATAGCAAAGAGCACTCGTCTCCAAACAAACTGGTAATTTGTACAAGTCCCTTATCAGTTCTGTGATACTTAGCTTGCAGCTGTGAGGTAATTCACAGTCCTCCTTCTTTCACAAAGTGAAACACACTTTGCCCTGGTTTAGTTTCAAAGCGGGGAAAAATCAGCACACAAAAGGTCAAAGTCAGTAAAGCAGTCATGAAACACAACGATCAGATAATCCTCCACAATGGCCAAACCCACAGGCTGCTCTTTATAGCAGCCTCACTAATTACCACAGCCCCACCCAACCACAGGTGGCCTCATTTTCTTTGATAATAATCTCTCAGTTGTTGCTGCCTATGCATCGCTCTCCGCATGCGTGGCTGTATCATTAACTCTTGTTCTGAATCCAAGGAGGAGCTAGATAATTGATCTCCTTCTGAGCTGTCTGCCCCACTCTCCTCCTCCCTGTCACTCATGTCTTCTTGGTCAGAGGAGCCTTCATCAGCAGATTCCACCGGGGACAAAACAGGCCTGCAGCATGTGGATGTCTCCCCCACATCCACAGTCTTTGGGGCAGGAGCTGGGCCAGAGCTAACCACAACACCGTCTGAGGTAAGAGTGCTGACCTGGGGTGCAGAAAGAATGGATACACAAATACACACACAGAGACACATCTCATTCTAGTAATTCACTGAAGCTGCCAGTGCCGTGGCCCTCGAAGTGAATAAACAATCCAGGTAACCTGTTTCCCTGAAGGCCCTTTGCAGCTCATGTTGACTGTATAACTGTAACTTGTTGCTTATATCCTAAGATTTTATTAATATTGCTTCTTCATTGCTTATTTGACCCCTATGACAATCATTAAGTGTTGTGCCACATGATTCTTGACAAATGTATATTTTATTTTATGTACGCTGAGAGCAAATGCACCAAGACAAATTCCTTGTGTGTCCAATCACACTTGGCCAATAAAATTCTATTCTGTTCTATTCTATTTCTCCAAAACCTGCTGGAAGCCCAGGGCTGCTTTGCCTTCTCAAGGCCGGTCACGGCTGGTCAGCTGCCACTAGAAACTGTGACTCCAAAGCGTTGCAGAAGTCCAAAGGTCTCCACAATGTTATTTCCAGTGGTACTCCTTAGTTCATAATAAAGTATTCGAGACTGAGAGGGGAATTGGAAATAATCCAATATCCAGAGAATTCTCCCGGAAAGAAAGTTCAGCAAAAAAATATGAGCTTGCTAAATAGGAACCTTTCCATTTTTTTCCCCCGAGACAGTTCACATCTTCCTGCCTCTTATCTTTCCAGTTAAAAAGTCTGAAATGCTTCAGTGGTTCCAAATAAAGGAAGCAGTGCGGGCTTAGTCAAATTTTAGAGTGGGCAGAAAGCAAGTTCTGCTAACATGGTAAATGTCATTTTTTTTCAAGTAATTCTTAAAAACAATTAAAAATAGCACTCTGGCTGTCAGGGCTCAAACTGCAACCTGCATGTTTACAAACCAAACAAGGCAATTAGCGATGGGGAAACTAAACCTTCTCCCAACTTTGCAATCTGTCAAAAAAAGAGGGAACACAAGAGCCTGGAGGCACTCTACGCATCCATAATTTCTCAGCTGAAGGACCAGATCTGAAGAGGCCTCATAAGCCACTTGGAGAGAAAGGCTAACAGGTGAATCCTGGCTCAGGATTCTGCAGTGGTTTATGAAGAGTGTTGGTTATGACCTATAAAGCCCTTCATGGCACCGGACCAGATTATCTCAGGGACAGCGTCTGCTGCACGAATCCCAGCGACCAGTTAGGTCCTACAGAATCGGCCTTCTCCGGGTCCTGTCAACTAAACAATGC
Source organism: Erythrolamprus reginae (assembly GCF_031021105.1). Classification (NCBI taxonomy): domain Eukaryota; kingdom Metazoa; phylum Chordata; class Lepidosauria; order Squamata; family Dipsadidae; genus Erythrolamprus; species Erythrolamprus reginae. The sequence continues at coordinate 41,360,587 of NC_091958.1, read as the reverse complement.
CGTTTGGCGGGATCCAGGGGAAGAGCCTTCTCTGTGGCTGCCCCGGCCCTCTGGAACCAATTCCCCCCAGAGATTAGAATAGCCCCCACCCTTCTTGCCTTTCGTAAGCTCCTTAAAACCCACCTCTGCTGTCAGGCTTCTACAATTTGTGTATGGTATGTTTGTATGTATGATTGGTTTTAAAATAAGGGTTTTTAGCTGTTTTAGTATTGGATTGTCGCATGTTGTTTTTACCACTGTTGTTAGCCGCCCCGAGTCTACGGAGAGGGGCGGCATACAAATCCAATAAACAATAACAATAACAATAACAATAACAATAACAATAGGTGGAGGAGGGAATGCTGACTTGGATTTGCAGAAGGTACAAAATTGAATACGACAGCAGAAATTCTCCAGTCTAGCAAACTGCAACGGTTCGTTGAATGAAACTTGAATTCAGTCCTTGGTCCGGCTCTGGAGACTTCAACTATTCCCAAGAAGCATCTCTCTGCTCAGTTGGATGGCCACCTCCTCCATCAAACAGCTGTCCAGCATGAACCCATTTGAACTCAGTTCCCGTGGGGAGAAATTTGAAGCAAAATAGGAGCTTAGGATCTCAGTTTCTCCTTGTGGTCTGTTTCTGTCGCATAGCCTTCTCAGGGCAGCTGGGCCACGGCTTCCTTCTTCTTGATTTTAATAATAATATAACAATAATAGAGTTGGAAGGGGCCCTGGAGGTCTTCTAGTCCGACCCCCTGCTTAGGCAGGAAACCCTACATTATTTCAGACAGATGGTTATCCAGCATCTGCTTAAAAACATCCAGTGTTGGAGCTTTCTCAACCCTGACAAGACGGAGTGGCTGTGGGTTTTGCCTCCTAAGGACAATTCCATCTGGACCTCCATTACCCTGGGGGGGGAGAATCATTGCCACCCTCGGAGAGGGTCCGCAACTTGGGAGTCCTCCTCGATCCACAGCTCACATTAGAGAACCATCTTTCAGCTGTAGCGAGGAGGGCGTTCGCCCAGGTTTGCCTGGTGCACCAGTTGCGGCCCTATTTGGACAGGGAGTCATTGCTCACAGTCACTCATGCCCTCATCACCTTGGGGTTCGACTACTGTAACACTCTCTACATGGGGCTACCTTTGAAAAGTGTTCGGAAACTTCAGATTGTGCAGAATGCAGCTGCGAGAGCAATCATGGGCTTTCTCAGATATGCCCATGTCACATCAACACTCCGCAGTCTGCATTGGTTGTCGATCAGTTTCTGGTCACAATTCAAAGTGTTGGCTATGACCTATAAAGTTGGCCTTATCTGGGTCCTGTCAACAAAACAATGCCGTCTGGCGGGACCCAGGGGAAGAGCCTTCTCTGTGGCGGCCCCGACTCTCTGGAATCAACTCCCCCCGGAGATTAGGACTGCTCCCATCCTCCTTGCCTTTTGCAAGCTCCTAAAAACCTACCTTTGCCGCCAGGCATGGGGAAATTGATTCCCCTTGGCCACACCGTTTTATGTATGGTTTGTTTGAGTTGTATGAGTGTTTTTAAATCAAGGGTTTTTAACTGTTTTGCTTTTTAATCGTTGGATTTGTATTTTGTATTGCTGCTGTGAACTGCTCCAGAGAGGGGTGGCATGCAAATCTAATAAATTATTATTATTATTATTGTTGTTGTTGTTGTTGTTGTTGTTGTTGTTGTTATTCACAACTTCTGGAGGCAAGCTGTTCCACTGATCAATTGTTCTGACTGTCAGGAAATTTCTCCTTAGTTGCTTCTCTCCTTGTTCAACTTCCACCCATTGCTTCTTGTCCTACCCTCAGGTGCTTTGGAGAATTTTAATAATGATACAACAACAACGAAAAGGTCCTTCTTGTGGTTCTTTGCTTTCCTTGTGAGCCTGCATTCCTTCCGCATTTAGCCCTTCTATCTTTCTGCAGATATCTGCTATTTGCTAATACAGCGATACCTCATCTTATGAACTTAATTCGTTCCGTGACCAGGTTCGTAAGTAGGAAAGTTCATAAGATGAAGCAATTTTCCCCATAGGAATCAATGGGACTCAAAGCAGCACCGGCAAAAATGAAGGGAATCCCAGCAATGTAAGAACGGGTGATTCGACTGGCAACGGAGGTCCGGAGGCATAGTTCCCTCTAAGCTGAGCAGTGAGCAATCGCTCACTTAAAAATCATCATCAACTCAGAGTTTTCCAAACCTGCCCAGAAGCCGAGAGGGAAAGAGTGAGAGGGAAGGAGAGAGAGAGGAAGAGAGAAAGAGAGAGAAACAGATAGAAAAAAGAGAGGGAGGAAAAGAGAAAGAAAAAGAATGGGAGTAAGGAAGAGAGAAAGAAAATCAAAATCTAGTTTGAAACTAGCTCAACTATTTAAGTGGCATTTTGATATTGATAGAGTTGCCCTATTATGAGCTCACTGTTATAGACACACAGTACAGTATTTTATTTTGAAATTCTCTGAGGCAAAGCAGGGTGGGTTTTTTGTTTATTTGTTTGTTTGTTTGTTTGTTTATTTATTTATTTAATATTTCTGTGCTGCCCAGTCCCGAGGGGAGGGGAGCCTTGGGGGAATCCCAGCAATGCAAGAACGGACCCTTCAGCGGGCAACGGAAGTCCAGAGGTGGGGATTCCCAGCAAGGGGAGGCTCAGGAGAATCCCAGCAATGCAAGAACAGGCACTTTGGTTGGCAATGGATGTCCGGAGGCGGGGATTCCCAGCGAGGGGAGGCTCAGGGGAATCCCAGCGCTTCAGCTGGCAATGGAAGTCTGGAGGCGGGGCATCCCAGTGGCGGCGGCTCAGGGTGAAAATAGTTCGGAAGAAGAGGCAAAATAAAATCTTAAACACCGGGTTCGTATCTTGAAAAGTTCGTTAGTAGAGGCGTAAGAAGAGGTACCACCGTACTTTTCTGTAGTACCTCAAACCCACCAAGAAGATATGACTTCTCCCTAAATTCCCATTACTTTTATCTCTTCGGAAAGCTTTTCCATGTTGGTTAAGTACCAATCCATTTATCTGGTCTTAAAATCTGGGAAATAAACCAGCAAGAGTGCTAAGAGCCCTGCGGGGGATGGGAGGGGAAATTTTGCCATTTTGGCTGACTTTTGTTTTCTCACAGCTGCGTAAGGAGTTAGTATCCCACTGTGATCATGATGCTTGTCATCTGGAGGGCATCGCCCAGACTTCCTGCCAGGTTTTTAGTGCAGGCCACAATGACATTGATCTTCCTTATATTCTGACTCAAATATCCAAGTTCAAATCGACACATTTCCTTCCCCTGTAATCAGGGGTGGGCTGCTGCCTGGACGGGGGGGGGGGGGGACCCAGTTTGGTAGTGAAAATGGAGCTCCACCCCAATTTGCACCGAAAGATGTTGAAAGAAAATGCAGGGCGTCCTCTTTGGGCAGCCTCTGCATTCTTCCCAAAAGCGTTTAAAAACCCCAAAGCCGGCGATTCTGCTGCCAACAAAAGTGTCTAGGAAAAGTATAAGGAATGGGAGAAACTATATACAACTAACTATAAATTAACATTATTTATTTATTTATTGGATTTGTATGCCGCCCCTCTCCGGAGACTCGGGGCGGCTAACAGCGACAATAAAACAGTGTACAATAGTAATTTGGTATTAGAAATGATTAAAAATCTATTAATATAAAAACCAAACATACATACATACATACCATGCATAGAATTGTAAAGGCCTAGGGGGAAAGAGGATCTCAATTCCCCCATGCCTGGCGGCAGAAGTGGGTTTTAAGTTGTTTACAAAAGGCAAGGAGGGTGGGGGCAGTTCTAATCTCTGGGGGGAGTTGGTTCCAGAGGGCCGGGGCCACCACAGAGAAGGCTCTTCCCCTGGGTCCCGCCAGGCGACATTGCTTAGTTGATGGGACCCGGAGAAGATCCACTCTGTGGGACCTAAGTGGTCGCCGGGATTAGCAACATCATACAAAGAGAATCTATTCAAAATGATCTATAGATGGCACTTACCACCGGCTAGACTCTCATACATGTACCCTAACATATCTCCGATATGCTGGAAATGCAAAAAGAAAAAGGGAACTTATTATCATCTATGGTGGACCTGTACCTATGCAATAAAATATTGGACAGACATTAAAAAAGATAATAGACCAAGTCATATCGATACCGATCACAACTAAACCAGAACTATTTCTTCTAGGCATATTTAGACAAAAGATTAAAAACAAATATTAACTGCAGCCAGAATGACATATGCCCAACAGTGGAAACAAGATACCATACCCACAACCCCAAATATCATTGCTAAAATTGTGGAATGCGCCGAATTCTCCAAAATGACGATGGAGTTGCGAAACCAAAAAGAATCAGATTTCTATAAGGCCTGGGAGAAATGGTATCATCTAGAATACGAAACAACCAAAAACCTGTCTGAGTTCAATTCTACTGATATATCCATGTAACCCCTGAAAGAAATTAATTCTATCTTAACTTTAACTCTTACATCCTTTACTATTCTCATTTCCTATTTTCACCGCTTAATAAGAACGACAAGTCATTAAACTCAATGTCTGCTATTGATGCAGACAATCCCTTTCCCACCCCACTTCCTCCTTAGACTTACTAAGTAATATATCGCATAGATAATAAATATGGTCACTGGAATGTAAATCAAGAATGAATCATGAATAGAACTATTGTAATAATATCATTTGCTATATAATAATAATATATATATTAAGGAATATAATGGACCTCTGTAACTCTCTGTAATTTTTTACCTTCAAACTCATTATACTTGTATTCTCCCCTCCTCTCCCCTTTGATTTTGTACTCCCCTCTTCCCCTTCCCTTTTCAATAAATCAATAAATTATATTTAAAAAACAACAACAAACCAAAGCCGGTGATTCTATAAAGCCCTTCATGGCATTGGACCACGATATCTGCGAGACCGCCTTCTGACGCACTAATCCCAGCGAACGATCAGGTTCCACAGAGTTGGCCTTCTCCGGGTCCCGTCGACTAAACAATGCCATCTGGCAGGACCCAGGGAAAGAGTCTTCTCTGTGGCAGCCCCGGCCCTCTGGAATCAGCTCCCCCTGGGATTAGGACTGCCCCCACCCTCCTTGCCTTTCGCAAACTCTTGAAAACTCATCTATGTCACCAGGCATGGAGGACTTGGTATATCCTTAGCTGTCTTGACTTTATGTATGGTGTGTTTGGGTTGTATGATTGTTTTTAATAGGGGTTTTTAAAACTGTTTTAACATTGGATTTGTGTTCTGCCGGTATGTCTCAACCACCCGTAATTACAGAGTAATTAGTCCAGGAAGACACACACCACACGATAAAAGGAAAACCCAAAAGTTTTTATAAACAGAAAAACAGAAACAGTCCCTTTTTAAATGTCAAAGGGATTTTCTGGTACACACAAGGCACAGGTTAAATGCAATCCAATTGCTCACCCAATAACTGGGAAATTGAGTCCAATTCTAAAGTCCAGAGAGTCCATACACAATCTTGAACGGCACAAAAACCACAATCTTGATGAAACAATGAATCAGATAAACTGCTGCAAGGCTAAACCAGCACGCTGTTCTTTTTATCTGTAGCATTAATTACAGCAGCCCCACCCAACCACAGGTAGCCTCATTTTCTCTTGTAATAATCCTTCAGTTGTTGTCTCCTATGCATCACTCTATGCATGCGTGGATGTGTCATTAATTCTTGTTCAGAATCCAGGGATGATACAGATGATTGATCTCCTCCTGGGCTGTCTGCCAAACTCCCCTTTTCCCTGTCACTCATGCTTCCTTGGTCAGAGGAGGCTTCGTCGGCAGATTCCATCTGGAGCAAAACAGGCCTGCGGCATGTGGATGTTTTCCCCACATCCACCTGCACATTCCTTGGGGCAGGAGCTGGGCTAGAGCTAACCACAACAGATTTGTATATGATGTTTTACTTGTTGTGAGCCCCTCCGAATCTTCAGAGAGGGCGGCATACAAATCTAATAAATTATTATTATTAATTATTATTATTATTTTAAAGCAAAGCCCACGATTCTGTACCGACACTAGTAGCACCCAGGTGGAGCATTTCTTCTGCTTTTTCACCAGACACCCCCCTCTGTCACTGCTGCAAACATCTGGGCAGCCTGGCCAGTTCCGTTGCTGCCCTTGGCTGGGGGAGCTGCGTTCTGCTCCTATAGGAAGGTTGGACTGAATTATACTGGAATTGTTCAGGCTGCTCAGGCTGCGCTTCACCAAACTGGCTGGTTGCCTGGAAGGCATCAGTTGCAGACAGCCTGGTGCTGTCAGTTATGGAGCGTTAAAATCTGATGAATAATCAGCAGTTTTTATACCGAGGAGGATGTCACAGGCTTCTCTTTTTGCTGTTTGCAAAATCATGCTGTCATCAGCAAACACCAGATCCGAGACGAATCCGTCTTGTCCAAATCTGACACAGGCTGACCAGCAAAATCTTTACACATGGCTGCATCAGTCACACTATTGAGCAGCAAGAGAGATGGAAAGTAGGTTTTGCTTGCGTCAGTCTATGCGAGGAGATCTCTGGGCATTTCGCCATAAGGACAAGGAGGACTGTGGCATCCCTTCTATGATATGCCTGCTACAGGAGAAGCCTGCTGCCCAGAGAGGATTTGTAGCCGAGGTTGGCTGCTAAGATGGAAGGGTTTCTGAGTGGTCTAACACATGGCAACTCCAAATCTCAACTAGCAAATGCTCTGTCCTACACATTGGGAAGAGGAATCTGAAACTCCAAATGCGAACTGAATAATCAAATTATCACAGATAATCCCCACTCGGTTAAAGACCTTGGTATACTAATAACAAAAGATTTAAGTGCCAAAGCCCACTACAACAATATAGCCGAGAAGGCTTCAAGAGTTGTAAACCTAATCCTACTTAGCTTCTGCTCTGGCAATCTCACACTACTTACCAGAGCTTACAAAACTTTTGCCAGACCCATCCTCGAATACAGCTCATCTGTTTGGAACCCATATCGCATCTCAGACATTAACACCCTTGAAAAGGTCCAAAGATACTTCACCAGAAGAGCCCTTCAGTCCTCCACTCGAAATAGAATACCCTACGAGACTAGACTTTCAATCCTGGGCCTAGAAAGTTTAGAACTAAGAAGCCTTAAACAAGATCTAAGTATTGCCCACAAGATCATATGCTGCAACGTCCTGCCTGTCGGCGACTACTTCAGCTTCAACCACAACAACACAAGAGCACACAACAGATTTAAACTTAATATTAACCGCTCCAAACTTGACTGTAAAAAATATGACTTCAGTAACCGAGTTGTCGAAGCGTGGAACTCATTACCGGACTCCATAGTGTCATCCCCAAACCCCCAACACTTTACCCTTAGATTATCCAGATTCCTAAGAGGTCAGTAAGGGGCAAGTACAAGTGCACTAGAGTGCCTTACGTCCCCTGTCCTATTGCTCTCCTATATCTCCTATATTCCTATATCTCTTCTTCTATTCTTTCATTGATATGTTCTATTACTATATATTCGTTTCTATTATTTTTTAGATATATTTTACTATGAGTATCTCCTCTATAACCTTCATCATGTATTTTACTATGTGTATACAGTGTATAGATATATACCCACTAAAACCCTCATTGTGTATTGGACAAAATAAATAAATAAATAAATAAATAAATAAATAAATGAATGAATGAATGAATGAATGAATGAATAAATAAATAAATAAATAAAAAATAAATAAAAAGGGTGACGTGGACTTCCCCCCTTGGCTCTGAGTGCTAGCGGAGTCCAGCGCAATTCTGCTACTGCACCTGGGCAGGTACAGAAATCACATGTGGACACTGCACACCAAGGCACACCTATAGGGGGTGGACAAGAAAATGGAAACACCTTGAAAATCCGGATTTGTGAAGCTCCCTTTGAACAGTTTTTGTGGAAACTGGGTTCTGTACGTGTCTATTGAGCTCTGCAGTGATTTTAGGAGCTGCGGTTTTGCAATCCGCTCTAACAATTCGCTTTAGAGTCCGATGGTCTCTCTCAGACAACTTTGACTTTCAACCAGACCTGTGCTTGGCTGTGCTTCTCTTTCAAAAGCAGCATTACTTTTGAGACATTACCTCTTGAAACGGCAAACATTCGGGCACTTTCTGTTACACTAGCGCCTGCCATTCGAGCACCAACAATTTGGCCTCTTCGAAAGTCTGAGAGATCTGCCATTTCTAGAAGGTTATAACCAATTTCCTTAAATTTCTGTTTTAAAAAAAGGTAGTTTAAAAAAATATATCAAATAACAGATTTTTTTAAAAAAAACATTAAAATATGTCAAGTTTTGATTGATTTGAACATGTTCAAACATTTTGATGCCAAAAAGTCACGTGTTTCCATTTTTTTGTCCACCCCTGTAGTTGTCTTTGTGTGCAGTGCTCTATAGCGACATTTTGAGGGTAGGAGTTGAAACAGGTTATGTCCAGGATGCAAGGGGTCAGTCAATATTTTTACAGCCCTCTTTTTGACTCGTGTAGTAATTTTAAAACATGAACACACACACAACATAAAACAGGTGCTCTGTGAGCAGTGCCCACCACCAGACAAACATTCATACCCCACCACCAAATCGGGGGTGTTTCTTTTATATAACATTTTAACTCAAGAGCAAAATAGCTGTTTACATATTATAAAGTGATTCCAATTTATTCCTTGTAGCTTGGTCTCAGATTCTACTTGCCATATATTGTCTTACCTTGTCCAATCGTCCCATCAGTTGTCGCAAATCAGTTTCATTAACTGAATTCATCCTCAAATTGAATATGATCCACCATGTACCGGTACCAATTTTGCATTGTCCATTTTGTTGCATCCTTCCAACCCAAGACTATTACCGCTGAGCGCTTTCTATCGCTGCTTGTTTTATTTCTCTAAATTCTCCCATCACATTGTTTTTAGCTAATACTGCCATTTCCTTAGTAATTATTCATCGTATATTTAACATCCTATTAATATTCTCTTGCACTTTTCCCCATAAATTCTGCACTACTGGGCATTTCCAAAACATATGCATGAACGGTCCTTTATCTTGACACCCAGGCCAACAGATACTTTTAACATTCTGCTGAAAATATGCAAGTATACCGGACTCAATTGTGTCAACCCCTAACCCCCATCACTTCTCCCTTAGACTCTCCACGATTGACCTCTCCAGGTTTCTAAGAGGCCAGTAAGGGGCGTACATAAGTGCACTGGTGTGCCTTTCGTCCCCTGTCCAATTGTCTTTCCTTTCTTTCAACTATCCTATATATTCTCTTCCTTTCATATATCCTCTCCTCTAAATTCACTTCCACCTCTTTTATATTATCACATGTCTATCTTTCTTCCTATGTATTTGTGTATTGGACAAATGAATAAATAAATAAATAAAATAAGTTGAACACTTATGTAATATTTTCCTTCTCATTTCCCTAACCCTTGTATTCTTAGTTTTCCTTATATTCCCCACTATATTTTCCATCTCTTGCACATCTACTTGTATTTCACTCTGCCACCATTTAGTCAATCCTTGGGTTACATCCCCGTCTGACTGCACTAACATCTTATATATATTACTTGCTGGTGCCTTGGTAAGTAATTTGTCAACTGCCATCTACTGAATGTCTCATCTTCTGGCACTCTGTCCATCTGGGTTTTTTTGGTACCCTAGAGCAGTGTTTCCCAAACTTGGCAACTGGAAGATATCTGGACTTCAACTCCCAGAATTCCCCAGCCAGCAAATGCTGGCTGGGGAATTCTGGGAGTTGAAGTCCAGATATCTTCAAGTTGCCAAGGTTGGGAAACACTGCCCTAGAAGAGTGTCTTTGCCTTCCCTTGTGCAGGGTGAAATGGTGTCTTTCATGCTTATCTCTCTCCTCCATCTTCTATATCTCTACTGCCTAACGTAAGGTGACCAGATTTTAACATTGGTAAAGCAGGACCCCATTGCCGGGGTTGTTTCTTGATTACAAATTTGGTCTATGAAATAAACAAACAAATTAGTTACCTAAATTATCTGAGACAAGGGGAGCGTATATATGTTGTGGAAGAGAACTGGCTGGTACTTTTCTCTGGGCTGGGTCATCGTCCTTCCCTTCATGCTACTATTCTTTCTTTCTTTCGTTTGTTCTTTCATTTCCCTCTTTTCCATCTCTCATTCTCTTCCTCCAATATTTTCTCGTTTCTTTTCTTTTTCTCCCCTTTTTTCTCTCGCCTCTCTCTTCCTTCCTTCCTTCCTTCCTTCCTTCCTCTACCTTCCTCTCTCTTTCTCTTTCTTTCTCTCTCTTCCTTCCTCCCACTCTCTCTCTCTCCTTCCTTCCCTCCCTCTCGCTCTCTTTTCTTTCTCTTAGTCTTGGGTGACTCTGCTGGAAATAGTTGCACTCGGCATATGATCCTGAGGGTCTTTGCTCACCCTTCCCACGAAAGCTCCCCCCATTGTGATAAAGTAGCACAGCAACACTGGGACATGGGGATTGGGCTAATAAAGGTGTCATCCGTAAAAAAAACCCACTCCCATTACTGCTATTATTTTTTGAATTATTTGTTTGTCTGCCTAGTATATATTTACTTCTATGTTGGAGGTTTAGCACTGCTGGGCTCCTCTCTAACACTTGAAATAAATGCAGAGCTAAATATTTAGCTATGCAACCAAACCAAAAATATATTTAGTCAAAGAGAAGTCTCAGTTAGGCTTCTATTTTCCCACCGAGCTTTTTTAGTTTTGCTGACTGTCTCTTTTGCTTCAAGTTTTTCTACCCCCTTAATCAATTGTTTCCTATCCCGTTCACACACTACTGAAATTGCCTTTGATTGTGTTTATAATTTTATTGTACGTGAAACTGTTGTACTAAAGAACATATGGATAAAAAAAGAGAGGAGGGCTGGTGGCCTGCAGCTGAAAAAGGAAGGAGCTTTTTTCCCTAGTCCTTGTGTCGGCACAGAAAACGTATTGAAATATGAGGGTCCCAAGTTGCATGTGATTATTTATTGATAACCTTCCGAAATTTCTTTTAACATTGAAATAATATGAAAAAAAGTCAAGGAAACAACCAATCCACTAAAGATGGCAAGGAAGTAGCAAACATTAGAGAGAAAACAGAACTGCTTAACTCATTCTTTGCATTAGTCTTCATGCAAAAAGAAACCGACCTACCAAAAACAAAAACAGATTAGAAATAAAAATTTAAATAACCAAGAAAATGGTAAGAGAACAACTGCCTGGCCTAGAGGAATATAAATAACCAGGACCTGATGTATTGTATTCCAGAATTCTGAAGAATCTGGCACCGCACCTCAAGAAGGATATAATGGAACTGGAAAAGGTGCAAAAAAGGGCAACAAGAATAGAGCCCCTCCCTTATGAAACCAGGTTGCAATGCCTTGGTCTCTTCAGCCTTGACAGACGGCATTTAAGCGGTGACTTGATCGAAGTGTATAAAATCATGCATGGGATAGAAAACGTGGATAGAGAAAAATTCTTTGTGTGATAGAGAAAAATTCTTTTCTCTATCACACAATACTAGGACAAGGGGGCACTCCCTAAAGCTCATAGGTAAAAAAGTGAGGACAAATCAAGGGAAATATTTCTTCACCCAGAGAGTCGTTGGTTTACGGAGTTCACTTCCAGAAGAGTTCGTGACAGCTGTCAGCCTGGATAGCTTCAAGGCAGGATTAGACAGATTCATGGATGCCAAGTGGTGGTTCTTGAAACGGATGTCCATGTGCCACCTCTATGTTGCTTGAGGCAGGCAGGATTCCCTTGAGCACCATTTGTTGGGGGTCAAGGGAAAGGGAGGCTCTTGCCTTCTCTTTCTGCTCAAGATCCCCATGGACAATTGGTGGTCCACTGTGTGACACAGAATGCTGGACTCGGTGGGCTTTGGCCTGATTCAGCACGGCTCTTCTTATGTTCTTATGTTCTCATGATATTATCTGAGAACCATTATACCATTATTGAAAGACATGATTGAAACCAGGGGGGGGGGGGAGAAATCAAATTTTAAATTAGAGAATTTAAGGTGGCTTTTCAGGAATTAACAAGATGGTTATTTCTTTTTACAACGTATGTTTCTCAATTCTCTCCATGGAAAATGGCTAGGAAAAGGAAAAGGCCACGCAGGGTCATAGAATTGGGGTTCACCCATAGGCTCCGCCGCCCGTTGTATTTTCTGCACAGAATCTAGTGCCTATTCTGTTGCCTTTGCATCTATTTATTTATTTATTGTTAGAGTTGAAAGGGACCATGAAGTCCATCAAGTTCAACCCCCTGCCCAAGCAGGAACCCTATAGCACACCAGTCAAGTGGCAGTTCAATCTTCTCTTAAAAATGTCCAGAGTGTTGGAGTTCACAACGTCCGCTGGTAGGTTGTTCCATTGGTTGATCGCTCTGACCGTCAGGAAGTTCCTTCTTATCTCCATGTTGAATCTCTCCTTGGTCAGCTTCCAGCCGTTGTTCCTCGTCCAGCCCTCTGATGCCCTGGAGAATAAAGTGATCCCCTCCTCTCTGTGACATCCCCTTGTATACTTGTAGACTGCTATCATGTCTGCTCTGGCCCTCCTTTTCTCTAGGCTATCCATGCCCAGCTCCCTCAGTCTCTCTTCGTAAGTCTTGGTTTCCAGTCCCTTAATCATCTTGGTTGCTCTTTTTTGCACCTTCTCCAGAGTTTCAATGTCTTTTTTGAAGTGTGGTGACCAGAACTGAATACAGTACTCCAGGTGTGGTCGGACCAGGGCGTAGTAGAGTGGTATTAAGACTTCCCTGGTCTTGGAGTGTATCCCCCTGTTGATGCAGCTTAGGATTGTGTTGGCTTTTTTAGCTGCTGCTGCACATTGTTGGCTCATGTTTAGTTGATTGTCCACCAAGACTCCGAGGTCTCTTTCGCAGTCGCTACTGCTAAGAGGGGTTTCTCCCACGTTGTATGTGTGTCCAGGGTTTTTTCTGCCTAGGTGAAGGACTTTGCTCTTGTCTATATTAAACATCATTTTGTTGGTGTGGGCCCACTGTGTTAGTCATCCTCTTATCCTTCATGTCCCCTTTATCCCCGAGAAAGAGAGGAGGATAAAAATAAGGCGGCTGCAAGGGCTGCTGAAAAGGAAATTAAAATGTGCCGGCTTGACTTGAAGCCGTGCCCTAGAAATGCATACACTTCACCTAACAGGGAGGCCAAGCTCCATTACTACAAGGTGGTTCCACAACAATGCGCAGGAAGCATTTGTCAAAAGCCACCGAAAAACTCTAGCAAGAAAGAGGTGGCATTCCTTCCTCCAGCGCGCCGAGATAACAAATTTATCTCTGCATCAAAAGAGGATTGGAGCAGAGGAGAATCCAGACCCAGTCAGATGTATTTATTTATTCATTTAATTTATTTATTTAATTGGATTTGTATGCCGTCCCTCTCCGAGGACACGGGGCGGCTCACAGCATGTACAAAAACAGAACAATAATATGAATCCAATTAATAATACATTAAAAAACAACCATTAAATTCAATTAAAAAGAAAACCTATCAAACCATTCAACAATCATACTTAAAACATTTGTTGGTCAGGGGGAAGATGTAAAAGCCCCAAGCCTGGAAGCAAAGATGAGTTTTTAAACTCTTTTGGAAGGCAAGGAGGGTGGGGGCAATGCAAATCTCCGAGGGGGGGGAGCTGATTCCAGAGGGCCGGGCCCCCCACAGAGAAGGCTCTTCCCCTAGGTCCCACCAGCCAACATTGTTTGGTCGACGGGACCCTAAGGAGACCAACTCTGTGGGACCTCACCAGTCACTGGGATTTGTGCGGCAGAAGGCAGTCTCGGAGATAGTCTGGTCCTATGCCATATAGGGCTTTATAGGTCATAATCCAACGTTTACTTACTTACTTATTTATTTATTTATTTATTTATTTATTTATTCATTCATTCATTCATTCATTCATTCATTCATTCATTCATTCATTCATTTATTAAATTTGTATGCCGCCTCTCTTCGTATGCCCAATCCTAGTGGGACTCAGGGCGGTTTACAATACAATAATGAGAAGAAGTCAAACATTACATACTAAAACAATAAGAAAACACATTATAAAAACCCACAAAGCAAAGCCGTCTAATCAAAATGACATGCACACCAACCAGCACCATTCAGCCATGACAGATGGTAGTAAGCACCCCTCCCCCCCCAAGCTTTCCGGCAAAGCCAAGCCTTTGCAGCCTTTTGGAAGGCCAATAGAGTGGGAGCAGGATGGACATGGGGGTGGCAGCTTGTTCCATAGAGCCGGGGCAGCCACAGAGAAGGCCTTCCCCTGCGGTCCCACTAACCTGCATTGCTTAGTCGACGGGACCTGGAGGAGCCCTACCCTGTGGGATCTTATTGGTCTCGGGGACGTCTGCGGCAGGAGACGGTCCCACTACCCCTAAATCCTTCTCAGAAGAGAAGGATTAAGGGGTCGTGATTTCCAGCAGACTCAAAATGGGTGAACAGTGCGGTCAGGTGGTAGGGAAAGCAAGTAGAATGCTTGGCTGCACAGCTAGAGGTATAACAAGCAGGAAGAGCGAGATTGTGATCCCGCTGTATAGAGCGCTGGTGAGACCACATTTGGAATACTGTGTTCAGTTCTGGAGACCTCACCTACAAAAAGATATTGATAAAATTGAACGGGTCCAAAGACGGGCTACAAAAATGGTGGAAGGTCTTAAGCATAAAAAGTATCAGGAAAGACTTCATGAACTCCATCTGTCTAGTCTGGAGGACAGAAGGGAAAGGGGGGGGGGGACATGATCGAAACATTTAAATATGTTAAAGGGTTAAATAAGGTTCAGGAGGGAAGTGTTTTCAATAGGTAAGTGAACACAAGAACCAGGGGGCAAAATCTGAGGTTAGTTGGGGGAAAGATCAGAAGCAACGTGAGGAAATATTATTTGACTGAAAGAGTCATAGATGCTTGGAACAAACTTCCAGCAGACGTGGTTGATAAATCCACAGGAACTGAATTTAAACATGCCTGGGATAAATGTATATCCATCCTAAGATAAAATACAGGAAATGGTATAAGGGCAGACTAGATGGACCATGAGGTCTTTTTCTGCCGTCAGTCTTCTAAATATGACGCTACCATACTGACTGCTGACTGGCTCAGAGTTGTGGGGTGGGGGTGAGGGTGGGGAACTGATCCCCTGCGTAATCATTCTCACTTGGGGTCTTGCCCCCATCAGATGTTCTGTGCAGCTAAATCAAGCCCTGAGCTTTCCAGACAAGCAGCCCAGAGCCATTTCAGTTCTCACTTAGCAACATAAATTCTGGCTTCAATTGTGTCCGCAAGGGGAGAACTCTCTGCCTTTGCAATATGTGACCTCATTAATCTATCGATTTGTCAATTGACCAGATTAGGACACAACAGAGCATCGATTGTTGTGTTTCCAATTCTTTGAATGGTGATAAAGTCAAGTCCAAAGTGATGGTTATTGATAAACAGAATTGGTACCTGGACAAAGAGCTTAGTGAACAAATTCCCTTCCCATACCTGGACTTTTTCTAACAGAGGGTCATAACCCAACCATCTCAAAACAAGTTTAGTGAGAATGCAGGAGGTTACAAAATACTACTTAGCTATAATTATCCAGAGGTTTGAGCCCTATACGAAATAGGCCTGTGGGGTCTATTCAAACCCTCTTTATTGAACAAAGTCAGACCTGTTTCTTAAGAGGCAGTTTGGGATCTGACAAGCATAGAGGTGAGCCAGCCTGGGCATTCCGAGCTGAAATCTCTCTCGTGCTTAGCTATTGAATAATTAAACCCTTTAACTATTGATGGATGATGTTCTTAATGGACCCCAGGAGACTACCCAAAATGTGTCTAGGAGGACGGATAGGTATGGCCCAGCACTCCACGTGAATTAACCAATCTATTAAGTTATTTCACAGCCCAGCCTATCAAACTAAGATCTACTCTTAGCTAAGGAAGGCTTTAAGCAGGGAGGTCTGTATATCATTACCCAAACAATACATAAGAATATAAGAACATAAGAAGAGCCCTGCTGAATCAGGACAAAGCCCACTTAGTCCAGCATTCTGCGTCACACAGTGGCCCACCAATTGTCCATGGGGATCTTGAGCAGAAAGAGAAGGCAAGACCCTCCCTTTCCCTTGACCCCCAACAAATGGTACGCAAGGGAATCCTGCCTGCCTCAACCAACATAGAGGCGGCACATGGACTTCCGTTTCAATAACCATCAATACATTTGGCATCCATGAATCTGTCTAATCCTGCTTTGAAGCTGTCAAGGCTGACAGCAGTCACGACCTCTTCTGGAAGTGAATTCCATAAATGACCCTCTGGATGAAGAAATATTTTCTTTGATTTGTCATCACTTTCTTATCTATGAGCTTTAGGGAGTGCCCCCCTGTCCTAGTATTGTGTGATAGAAAAAAGTATTTTTCTCTATCCACCTTTTCTATCCCATGCATGATTTTATACACTTCTATCAAGTCACTCCTTAAACGCCGTCTTTCAAGGCGGAAGAGACCAAGGCGTTGCAACCTGGTTTCATAAGGGAGATGCTCCATTCCCTTGATCTTTCTTGATCATACGGTTGTTTGCAAGTCGTAGATCTTCAAAAGAATTCGCCAAGGACA
The DNA here is from genome assembly GCF_031021105.1 of Erythrolamprus reginae. Classification (NCBI taxonomy): domain Eukaryota; kingdom Metazoa; phylum Chordata; class Lepidosauria; order Squamata; family Dipsadidae; genus Erythrolamprus; species Erythrolamprus reginae. Next base: position 41,343,966 of record NC_091958.1, on the reverse strand, counting down.
AAGCAACATTTCAGGTAGACAAATGATGGGTTTGAGCCAGTGAAGGGCTACCAGAATTTTGACTACCACACTTTGGGTGTGGCTTATGCAGGGTGCCCTGCATTTTCTTTCAACATCTTTCAGTGCAAATTGGGTGCTCTGGGGTGGAGCTCCATTTTTGCTACCCCACTGTGTGTCCCCACCGTCCGGGCAGTAGCTCACCCCTGGGTTTGACATGAAACCAAAGGACGTCTTTCAATAGAGCTGGGACTCAGGATTCCTGAGAAAACATTGGCACTTCCACCAAGGGGCTGAACTAATTTATTTATTTATTTATTATTTGGATTTGTATGCCGCCCCTCTCCGAAGACTCGGGGCGGCTCACAACAAGTGAAAAACAATCCAATACAATCCAATTAATTAAAATATTATAAGTTTAAGAAAATCCCCTATACTAACATACACACATACAGGCATACCATATATAACTTCAACGTGCCCAGGGGGAGATGTTTAGTTTCCCCATGCCTGACGGCAAAGGTGGGTTTTGAGGAGTTTACGGAAGGCAGGAAGAGTAGGGGCAGTTCTGATCTCCGGGGGGAGTTGGTTCCAGAGGGCCGGTGCCGCCACAGAGAAGGCTCTCCCCCTGGGGCCCGCCAACCGGCATTGTTTAGTTGACGGGACCCGGAGGAGGCCCACTCTGTGGGACCGAATCGGTCGCTGGGATTCGTGCGGCAGAAGGCGGTCTCGGAGATATTCTGGTCCAGTGCCATGAAGGGCTTTAAAGGTCATAACCAACACTTTGAATTGTGACCGGAAACTGATCGGCAGCCAATGCAGACTGCGGAGTGATGGTGAAACATGGGCATACCTGGGTAAGCCCATGACTGCTCTCGCAGCTGCATTCTGCACGATCTGAAGTTTCCGAACACTTTTCAAAGGTAGCCCCATGTAGAGAGCATTACAGTAGTTGAACCTCGAGGTGATGAGGGCATGAGTGACTGTGAGTAATGAGTCCCGGTCCAGATAGGGCCGCAACTATGCACCAGGCGAACCTGGGCAAACGCCCCCCTCGCCACAGCTGAAAGATGGTTCTCTAATGTGAGCTGTGGATCGAGGAGGACGCCCAAGTTGCGGACCCTCTCTGAGGGGGTCAATGATTCCCCCCCCAGGGTAATGGACGGACAGATGGGATTGTCCTTGGGAGGCAAAACCCACAGCCACTCCGTCTTATCCGGGTTGAGCTTGAGTCTGTTGACACCCATCCAGGCCCCAACAGCCTCCAGGCACCGGCACATCACTTCCACCGCTTCGTTGACTGGGCATGGGGTGGAGATGTAAAGCTGGGTATCATCGGCATATTGATGATACCTCACCCCATGTCCTTGGATGATCTCACCCAGCGGTTTCATGTAGATGTTAAATAGCAAGGGGGAGAGGACCGACCCCTGGGGTACTCCACAAGGGAGAGACCTCGGAGTCGACCTCTGACCCCCCACTAACACCGACTGCGACCGGCCAGAGAGGTAGGAGGAGAACCACTGAAGCACAGTGCCTCCCACCCCCAACCCCTCCAACCGGTGCAGAAGGATACCATGGTCGATGGTATCGAAAGCCGCTGAGAGATCGAGGAGCACCAGGACAGAGGATAAACCCCTGTCCCGGGCCCGCCAGAGATCATCCATCAACGCGACCAAAGCGGTTTCCATGCTGTAACCGGGCCTGAAGCCCGACTGCTGGGGACCTAGATAATCGGCTTCTTCCAAGGATCGCTGGAGCTGGAGTGCCACCACCTTCTCGACAACCTTCCCCATGAAGGGAAGGTTGGAGACTGGACGATAGTTGTTAAGTACTGCTGGGTCCAGGGAAGGCTTCTTGAGGAGGGGGCGCACAAGCGCTTCTTTATAGAGTGATGGAAAAACTCCCCTCCCCAAGGAAGCGTTGGTAATCTCCTGGGCCCAGCTCCGTGTCACCTCCCTGCTGGCCGAGACCAACCAGGAGGGACACGGATCCAGTAAACAGGTGGCGGAACTCACAGCTCCAATGGCCTTGTCCACTTCATCAGGTGTCACCAGATCAAACTCTTCCCAGACAGGTGGACAAGTACGTGCCCCAGTCACCTCGACTGACTCGTTGTCAGTCGACTCTGTTTTACAATTGGAGTCGAGGTCGGCCCGGATCTGAGCGACTTTATCAGCGAAAAACGTGTTAAACTCCTCGGCACTACTCTGCAAGGGCTCCCCAACTCCCCCCTGGTTAAGAAGGGAGCGGGTCACCCTAAACAGAGCGGCCGGGCGGGATTCCGCTGATGCAATCAAGGCGGCATGGTACGCGCATCTTGCCGCCTTGAGCGCCACTTTGTAAGTCTTAATAAAAGCTCTTACAAGTGTTCGATCAGATTCAGACCTACTCTTCCTCCATCGCTTCTCTAGACGTCTCTTTTGGCGTTTCAACTCCCGGAGCTCCTCGTTGAACCATGGAGCTCTACGGGGTCTAGCGCCACGGAGAGGTCACAAAGGCGCAATCCGGTTGAGAGCCTCCGCAGCAGACGTATTCCAGGCCTCCGCAAGAGACTCCGCCGAACTGTGGATGAGTGCCTCTGGAATAACCCCAAGCGCCGTCTGGAAACCCTCTGGATCCATTGGGCGTCTGGGGCAGAACATCTTCATTGGTTCCGCCTCCCTGCGGGGAAGGATTGGAGCCAGGAAGTCAAGCCGTAGTAGAAAATGGTCTGACCATGACAAAGGCACTGCTTCTAAGCCCCTTAGTCTCAGACCATTACTCAATTGCTCGGAAAGGAATACCATGTCAGGTGCGTGCCCCCCCTCATGAGTCGGACCCCGTACTACTTGAGTCAGGTCCATGGCTGTCATGGTGGCCATGAACTCCTGTGCCAACCCCGAGGTTTCGCCGAGTGACGGCAGGTTGAAGTCCCCCAAGACAATAAGTCTGGGGAACTCCACCGCCAACCCGGCTACCTCCTCGAGTAGCACAGGCAGGGCTTTTGACACGCAGCTGGGAGGCAGGTACGTGAGAAATAAGCCCACCTGAACCCCTAAGTCCAACCTCATCAAGAGTGACTCGCAACCCGCAATTTCCGGAGCAATGAGTCCACGTAGGCAAAGGCTCTCCCTGGCTATAATAGCCACTCCTCCCCCCCTTCCCTGGGGTCGAGGTTGATGCCATATCTGAAGCCCAGCTGGGCAAATTTCAGAGAGAGGAACACCTCCCTCTGGGCCCAGCCAGGTTTCAGTGATACATGCCAGGTCGGCCTCCTCATCCAGGATCAAATCCCGGATGAGGAGAGCTTTATTTACCACCGACCTGGCATTGAGCAGCAGCAACCTGAGTCCAGGGCCAGAGTTACACTCATCACCAGTACCCAAGATTGGGCTCACAGAGTTGGAACAAGGGACCGTTATTAAGCAACGGTCTCTCGTTCCCCTGGAACGGCTAACTCTGTGACCCCCGCCATATCTGCCTCTCCCCAGCAACACAGGGATATTCCGGCCCTCTGCCACCCCAGAGATCAATGTCCCTTCCTCCCCTGCCTCCCGAGCGTCAGGTGGGCCAATTCTGTCACTCATACTACTGTCACTCATCCCATCCATACCATATTCCCACCCACCCCAACCATCACATTCATACTCATTCATTCCATATACAACATTGAATCTACTCCAGTCATCCATTAATTAGAAACCCCCCCCCAATATTAAAAGAGGATTAAATTAATAATAGATAAAAATGCTGATAGAATATAGCACAGTATAATACATATAAATAGAATAAAAAGTTCACAAGATTAATAATTAATAATATAAAATAGTATAAAATGTTAAAAATGGTATAAATCAGTTCTTAATATTAATTATTAGCTAATCGTCGGTTAATCAATCGGCCCAGGTGTAGTGTCTTTATAGGTCTTCAATATAACTTAGATCTTTAAAAAGTCTTAAAAAGCTGCTGTTGTTTTTTCCAGCCGGTCCGCTAGGGGGCATGGATCTTCTGTAAAGTGCATAGACGTGCATAGAAGCCAGGAGGGGGGGGGGAGGGGGGGAGGGGGGGGGACAAACAAGATAGTCATTTGCAAATGGAGGAAGGGTATCCTTAGAGGGCACCCTACATTTCTGACTCCAGGATCAATTATATGGCCAAGTATATATGGCCAGTATCTTTCAAAATTTTAGTTAAAATATATAGTGTTGGCTCATGGATAGTGATGGGCGAACCCAACGGTGTTCGGGTTCGGCAAGTTCGGACGAACTTTACGCAAAATTCGGCTGAACCCAAAATTCGGCCGAATATAGAGTGCTGGTGAGACCACATTTGGAATACTGTGTTCAATTCTGGAGACCTCACCTACAAAAAGATATTGACAAAATTGAACGGGTCCAAAGACGGGCTACAAGAATGGTGGAAGGTCTTAAGCATAAAACGTATCAGGAAAGACTTAATGAACTCAATCTGTATAGTCTGGAGGATGGAAGGAAAAGGGGGGACATGATCGAAACATTTAAATATGTGAAATAAGGTCCAGGAGGGAAGTGTTTTTAATAGGAAAGTGAGCACAAGAACAAGGGGACACAATCTGAGGTTGGTTGGGGGAAAGATCAGAAGCAACATGAGAAAATATTATTTTTCTAAAAGAGTAGTAGATCCTTGGAACAAACTTCCAGCAGACGTGGTTGATAAATCCACAGCAACTGAATTTAAACATGCCTGGGATAAACATATATCCATGCTAAGATAAAATACAGAAAATAGTATAAGGGCAGACTAGATGGATCATGAGGTCTTTTTCTGCTGTCAGTCTTCTATGTTTCTATGTTTCTAACCCAAACTGAACCCGAACTCGAACCCGAACGGGGAATCCCTCCCACGAAGAGATTCCGGGGGCGGAGGTTTGACGTCACCGGCAGGTTGCTAAGGACGCCAAGGTGATCACTTCCTGGATTCCATGGAATCCAGGAAGTGATCACCTTGGCGTCCTTAGCAACCTGCTGGTGACGTCAAAGCTCCAAATGCCGAACACAACCCTGAACTTTGCCCGAAGTTTGAAAAAATTTCGGGTTCGTTTTCGGCATACCGAGCACCGCAAATTTCAGTACGGACCTGAATTTTGCGGGTTCGGTTCACCCATCACTACTCATCGACTTGTAATCTTTCTCAGAAAGGAGTATGTTTATTGTTGTTGTTGGATTATAGCCAGCTCCTCTGGTAACGGACTTTGAGCCATAGGAGCTGGGTCTGTCCGAGCATCAGAGACCTGTGTGGCTATTGGAGGATTCAGACAGTGAGGGAAGGAGAACTGTCAAGGGGGCAGACAGGGCTCCCCGATTGAGAGTCTGTTTTCTGATCAGAGTCACATGATAAGTAGATGCATTTCCTGTTCTGTTCCGCACAATTATAGCTGTTTTAATTTGTTGTTAGCTAATGCTGTGTTGTATCCTGATATAGGCAATCATCTCATCAAGAAACTAATTACATACTATTGATAGATGGCAAATAGGGAAGGGATTCATTACCTGTTTATCTTTACTTTTTTTGTTTTTTAGCTGAGATTTCCTCCTTTTTTCTTCTTTCTATCAGCTGTAGATTTTAGTTATCCAATTACAGTGATACCTCATCTTACGAACTTAATTGGTTCCGGGACAAGGTTTGTAAGGTGAAAAGTTTGTAAGACGAAACAATGTTTCCCATAGGAATCAATGGAAAAGCGATTAATGCGTGCAAGCCCAAAACTCACCCCTTTTGCCAGCCGAAGCGCCTGTTTTTGCACTGCTGGGATTCCCCTGCAGCATCGCAAAAACACGGAAGTCTGGAGGTGGTGTTTCCTATGGAGGGGAGCCTCAGGGGAAGTCTGGAGGTGGGGCATCCCAGTGGCGATGGCTTGGGTTTGTAAGGTGAAAATAGTTTGGAAGAAGAAAATAATAATAATAAGAAAATAATAAAGAAAATAATAATATTAATAATAATAATAATAATAATAAGAGAGTTATTGTTAATGGCGAGTATTCTGAGCAGAGACAGGTTACAAGCGGTGTGCCACAAGGGTCTGTTCTGGGTCCTATTCTTTTTAATATGTTTGTGAGTGACATAGGGGAAGGTTTGGTAGGGAAGGTTTGCCTATTTGCCGATGACTCTAAAGTGTGCAATAGGGTTGATATTCCTGGAGGGGTCTGTAATATGGTAAATGATTTAGCGTTACTAGATAAATGGTCAAAGCAATGGAAACTGCAGTTTAATGTTTCCAAATGTAAAATAATGCACTTGGGGAAAAGGAATCCTAAATCTGAGTATTGCATTGGCAGTTCTGTGTTAGCAAAAACTTCAGAAGAAAAGGATTTAGGGGTAGTGATTTCTGACAGTCTCAAAATGGGTGAGCAGTGTGGTCGGGCGGTAGGAAAGGCAAGTAGGATGCTTGGCTGCATAGCTAGAGGTATAACAAGCAGGAAGAGGGAGATTGTGATCCCCTTATATAGAGCGCTGGTGAGACCACATTTGGAGTACTGTGTTCAGTTCTGGAGACCTCACCTACAAAAAGATATTGACAAAATTGAACGGGTCCAAAGACGGGCTACAAGAATGGTGGAAGGTCTGAAGTATAAAACGTATCAGGAAAGACTTAATGAACTCAATCTGTATAGTCTGGAAGACAGAAGGAAAAGGGGGGACATGATCGAAACATTTAAATATGTTAAAGGGTTAAATAGGGTTCAGGAGGGAAGTGTTTTTAACAGGAAAGTGAACACAAGAACAAGGGGACACAATCTGAAGTTAGTTGGGGGAAAGATCAAAGGCAACATGAGAAAGTATTATTTTACTGAAAGAGTAGTAGATCCTTGGAACAAACTTCCAGCAGACGTGGTTGGTAAATCCACAGTAACCGAATTTAAACATGCCTGGGATAAACATATATCCATTGTAAGATAAAATACAGGAAATAGTAAAAGGGCAGACTAGATGGACCATGGGGTCTTTTTCTGCCGTCAGTCTTCTATGTTTCTATAATAATAATAATAATAATAATAATAATAATAATAATAATAATAATAATAATAATAATATAAAAAAAAATAAAATAAAAGTAATTTTAAAAAAGGCCATTCCAAGAAAAGGGTTGATTTGAGACAGGGCAATCTCTAAACTCGACTGCAGGAATTACAACTTTAGTAACTGAATAGTTGATGCCTGGAACTCACTATCAGATTCTGTAGTATCACCACCTAACCCTCAAAACGTTACCCTTAGACTATTCACTGTTGACCTCTCCTGATTCCTAAGAAGTCAGTAATGGGTGTGCATAGGTGCACCAGTGTGCCTTCCGTCCCCTGTCCTAATGTTCCTCTTTTACTAGTATCATGTATATGAATATTATTATATCTTTGTATACCACAAATAGGTACTTGACAAAACAAACAAGCAAACAAAGTGTTTAGAAGTCTGTGGGTAATTTTGCTTTGAAAACTTTGCTTTGAAACATTGCTTATCAATTCTGCTACTCGCTTTGAATTTTGGCAGCCTAAGGACACTCCTTTGTTCTAATTTGTGTTTTTCAACAAACCTGATTGTATAATAGACTATTTCATTTCAGCACCCTGTGCCTGAGCCTTAATTGGAGGTTAATTGCTGCTCCTTTGCCGTGTGAAACAGAACAGCTAAGAGAAGGCAGAGCCCACAACTTAATCCAGGGTGGACAAAGAGGTTGAGGAGTCGGGACGCTCCTTACGTTCTCTGGTTATAATGTTGGCAGTGGCAATATTTTAGTCAGACTTGCAAAATTCCATAATGTAGATTCACAATATGGTGGGATTAGTTAACCTGGTCTTGTTTCCTGTGTGCTCCACCCAGTAATGGGCAGCCAAATTGTTTACTGCTACACTGTGGGTGTGACTTATTTTGTGGGTGTGGTTTAATGGTCATGAGACTGGGTAGGAGTGGCTTGCCGGCCATGTGACCAGGTGGGAGTGGCTTGAACGATCATCATCATTCAAGTAAACTGTTAAGTCCTTGACTTACAACCTTACCAGTGACGCTCACTGGGATGACAATTTGCTTCGTGTTTCCCATGCTCTCCTTCCTGGGCCGCTCCCTGCCTCAAGCTGGGTAGCTAGGCGAACAGGTGCTGCCAGAAGCCTAAATGCTTTCAGCGCTGCTTCCACAGACGGCTTCTGTTTGCACCTCAGGCAGGAGGTGGCCGCGTGAGGCTGGAAGGGAGTCGGGCAGGAGAGAGTGAAGCTCGTCTGAGGCCAGGAAGGAGGAAAGAGGAAAAAAGCAAGGAGCGCAGACGCAGCAGCAAGAGCAGGGGGGAAAAGGAGAGCTGAGCCGAGACCAGTAATCCAGGAAGTGACAGTCGCCGATCAGCTGGAACTGTGCATGCATCTTCATTTCTGCCAGTGGAACTGCGTTCCACCCCGTCCTGCCTGCTGCCCACACCTGGTTCCAACTAGTAAGGTTGACATTATCCTGATCTAGTTCCTGCAGTATAAACGCTCTTCTCTCTTCCGTGCAGCCAACTGGCTTCTGTTTGGGCTCCAAACTCTCCATCTTCTCACGCTTTCAGACCGATCACACACTCAATCACCCTCTTGCCAATAAATAAATAAATAAAAACTTTAAAAAAAGAGTTAGAGCAGCTTGAGTGAAAGGCCTGAATGGTTTGGGGTCAGGAGAGCTACGGAGAGAGAGCTTCCCACATGAACCCACCTGTGAATTTCCAGTGTGCCTGTAACTAAAAGAGGCCAGGGGTCTTCACACCAGTTCACTTCCCCAACCCAAATGCCAACCCCCCTCCCAGTTCCCATGGCAGATGAGGGCCAGCAAGCTGCAAACTGCATTGTGGAGATCTGGCTGACACCAGGCTAGCAAATGCACCAGCTGTGGCTTGTCCAGTAATCTTTCCCAGCAGTTTTATGTAGATATAAAATCAGGATGGGGAAACAATTGCCTTTAAGGCTTGTGCAACTACCAATAACGTAGAATAACAGAGTTGGAAGGGATCTTGTAGGTAATAATAATATCCTAGTCTCCCTTAACTTTAAAAATTCAGCAAAAACATGTGATACATACAGAAAATAGTTTGTTGGCTACGAATAAATTAACTGCCTTGAAATGGAACCGCCTTCTACCGCACGAATCCCAGCGGCCGATAAGGTCCCACAGAGTTGGCCTTCTCCAGGTCCCGTCGACCAAACAATGTTGTTTCGCGGGCCCCAGGGGAAGAGCCTTCTCTGTGGCGGCCCCGGCCCTCTGGAATCAACTCCCCCCGGAGATTAGAATGGCCCCCACCCTCCTTGTCTTTCGCAAGTTACTCAAGACCCACCTATATCGCCAGGCATGGGGGAACTGAGACACCTCCCCCAGGCATTCTTATATTTTATGTTTGGTATATATGTGTTGTATGGTTTTTAATTGTTGGGTTTTTTTAAATGTAATTAATATACTGTTTTTTGTTACTGTTGTGAGCCTCCCCGAGTCTTTGGAGACGGGCGACATACAAATCTAATAAATAATAATAATAATAATAATAATAATAATAATAATAATAATAATAATAATAATAATAATAATGGTCCTGGGTCAATATACCAGGGTGATCCGACATTAAAAAAACAAACAAAAAAAACAAAAAAACCCCATATATATATGTCTATATATATCAGACAGTTTGATCAGTTTCACATGATGGTGGCCTGGTGTCCAATTTTAATTTGGTTCCTTTTTCAACTCCCAACAGGGCACAGAGAGCAAGTGCATGGCAGAATTGAAAAGAGGATCGAAAAGAGAAAATAAGATAGTCAAAAAGTTCTGATTTTGCAGGCTAATCTATTTATAAATTTGAAAAAATTACACAAAATTGGGGGGGGGCATTTTCTGAGCAAAATAAACAAATAAGCATTAATTTTTTCACTTCAGTTTTCATTTCATTGTATTCACAAATGTTCAAATTAGTACACTAGCGAAAAAGGTATTCAAGAAAACAATTGCAGTAGATAAAACCAACCATTTTTTTAGTCCGGGTCATATATGACCCGAGGATTACAAGTGTATAGTAAACACGAGGAGAACAGCAGGGTTAAGCAATCCAAGAGGCATCAGTTCAGCACAGCAGAGACATATATTAGCAAGTGTTCTGTCAGGCTCTCTGGTAGAATCCTCCCGAAAATTCACAGGTACAAATTTCAGACACAGACATGTTTGAAAATTCAAAACAATGTTCTTTATAATGAAAATTCACTTAAACTAAGCACTCTTTTTGTATAGCAAAGAGCACTCATCTCCAAACAAAACTGGTAATTGGTAAAAGTCCCTTATCAATTCTGAGATACTTAGCTTGCAACTGTGAGGCAATTCACAGTCCTTCTTCTTTCACAAAGTGAAACACACTTTGCTCTGGTTTAGTTTCAAAGCGGGGAAAAATCAGCACACAAAAGGTCAAAGTCAGTAAAGCAGTCACGAAACACAACGATCAGATAATCCTCCACAATGGCCAAACCCAGAGGCTGCTATTTATAGCAGCCTCACTAATTACCACAGCCCCACCCAACCACAGGTGGCCTCATTTTCTTTGATAATAATCTCTCAGTTGTTGTTGCCTATGCATCGCTCTCCGCATGCGTGGCTGTATCATTAACTCTTGTTCCGAATCCAAGGAGGAGCTAGAGAATTGATCTCCTTCTGAGCTGTCTGCCCCACTCTCCTCCTCCCTGTCACTCATGTCTTCTTGGTCAGAGGAGCCTTCATCAGCAGATTCCACCGGGAGCAAAACAGGCCTGCGGCATGTGGATGTCTCCCCCACATCCACAGTCCTTGGGGCAGGAGCTGGGCCAGAGCTAACCACAACACCAAGTAAGAGAGTCGTGGTTATTTGCAAGCAGGGAGTTAGGGTGGTTCTGTTGGGCTCCCGAAGATGGGGATCTGAGAAGCGCAGGGGCAGCTTCGCCCCAGGTTGCCTGGGGATGTGGGTCTTGCTGCTTCTTTTGCCCACGAGGTCTTTTGTGCTTTCCTGGGAGAAACTGGACATCATGAGAAACTTGCTGATAGAGATGAAGGTTGTTATGACAAACTTGACACTTTTGTTGTGAAAAATTGGCCCTTTGTTGTCGCGCTCCTGCTGGATGACGGTCAGAGTCAGCTTTCTTGTTGACATCTCGTGTCATCCTCGCTGATGTCTCTCTTGACCGGTTATCCTGCCTGTTGACTAGCTGGATTCTTGCCCACATCTGTTCTTTTTTGCATGCTGATTGTGCTTATCCCGGCCTTTTTTATTTTATTTTTTATTTTATTTATTTGTTTTGTCAAGTACATAATGCATGGATGTGAAGAAATAATCATAGTAATAGACATGAATAAAATATTAGAAGAACATTAGAAATGGTAATATTCATATGCATGGTGATAGTAAGACATAAAGAGACATTAGGACAGGGGACGGAAGGCACGCTGGTGCATTTATGCACACCCCTTACTGACTTCTTAGGAATCTGGAGAGGTCAACAGTGGACAGTCTAAGAGTAAAGTTTTGGGGGTCAGGAGAAATAATTCCATGGAAATTGCTACCTTGCCCTAAATTGTTATTTACAATATAAATAAAGCAATGTAGGTAGCCAGAAACTGACATGTTTGTACAGTGAAACCTCGTCTTACTAACTTAATTTGTTCCGTGATCAAGTTTGTAAGTTGAAAATTTCGTAAGATGAAGCAATTTCCCCCATAGGAATCAATGTAAAAGCAAATAATGCGTGCAACCCCAGCCCAAAAGTCACCCCCTTTGCCTTGCGTCACTGGGAATCCCCACCTCCGGACTTCCATTGCCAGCCGAAGTGCCCATTCTTACATTGCTGGGATTTCCCTGAGCCTCTCCTCGTTGGGAAACCCCACCTTCAGATTTCCGTTGCCAGCCAAAGCGCCTGTTCTTGCATTGCTGGGATTTCTCTGAGCCTTCCCTCGCTAGGATTAAAAGCAGCGCCAACAAAAATGAAGGGAATCCCAGCGAGGGGAGCCTCAAGGGAATCCCAGCAATGCAAGAATGGGTGCTTCGGCTGGCAATGGAAGTCCGGAAGTGGGGATTCCCAGCAAGGGGAGGCTCAGGGAAATCCCAGCGCTTCGTCTGGCAACAGAAGTCCAGAGTCAGGGATTCCCAGCGGTGGTGGCTCGGGTTCGTAAGGTGATAATAATTCGGAAGAAGAGGCAAAAAGATCTTAAACATTGGGTTCATATCACAAAAAGTTCGTATGAAGAGGGGTTCGTAAGATGAGGTATCACTGTAATGCATTGTTTAACCTCCCTGGCCTTTTCTTTAATACTAAGAACTGAGTATTCTTTAATACTCAGGCCATATCAGTAAGCGCAGATTTGATGTTCATATGGGAGATTTTCCCAGAAAGAGGCTGGAATCAAATAAGAAGAAAGAAGCATAAAACATTGAACTTTTTCTGGGTTCTTTCTCAGCACTGTATGCATTTATACTGAAAAGAAAAGTGAGAATAATAATAATAATAGCAATAGATACCTTTAACACTGCTGAGCAACCACATCTGGCTATCCTGGGTCTTTGGGAAGGACTTGATAAGTGGATAAAAATGCCAATATCTGGTGGATTGTGTGGCCAGTCGTCACAGCTACTGAAAGCCAAAGAATGTGGCAGGGGTTGGATGTTGGGCTGGGCAGCAAAATGAAAGGAGAAGCCATTTGGATTTTATCCACGAGGGCTTCACTTTCTTGACTGGTCACCATCACTACCTGCACCTGGGCAGGCAGCGAAATCACGTATCCGCGCGTGATTTTGCTACCTGCCCAGGTGCAGTAGCAGAATTGCGCTGGACTACGCTGGCACTCAGAGCCACGGGGGTGAGCCCACATCACCGTCCCACCTTGGCAACCCACCTCTGCTGGTCACTACTATTTCTACCCTCGATTTTTTTCAGGGCTTGCTTGAGGGTCTCCCCTTAACTTTGGCATCTGGGACAGAGAGCTCCTATGGTTCATATGCTTCCTTAAAACCAAGAACGGCAGAATTTTCTTTGACCTGCACATTTTCTCAACAGGCAAAATGTCAGGTCTGCTTCGCTCGGAATTTAGGAAAAGTAAAACTCAAGGTCCATTTTGAACTTCAAAGGTCACTTTGACTCAATCAGAAGTGAATGCAACTGTTCTTTTGGGCTCTCTGGTAAAATCCTCCCAAAAATTCACAGGTACAAATTTCAGACACACACACGTTTGAAAATTCAAAACAATGTTCCTTATAATGAACATTCACTTAAACCAAGCCCTCTTTTAGTATAGCCAAGAGCACTTGTCTCCAAACAAACTGGTAATTTGTACAAGTCCCTTATCAGTTGTGAGATACTTAGCTTGCAGCTGTGCGGTAATTCACAGTCCTTCTTCTTTCACAAAGTGAAACACACTTTGCTCTGGTTTAGTTTCAAAGCGGGGAAAAATCAGCACACGAAAGGTCAAAATCAGTAAAGCAGTCACGAAACACAACGATCAGATAATCCTCCACAATGGCCAAACCCATAGGCTGCTATTTATAGCAGCCTCACTAGTTACCACAGCCCCACCCAACCACAGGTGGCCTCATTTTCTTTGATAATAATCTCTCAGTTGTTGCTGCCTATGCATCGCTCTCCGCATGCATGGCTGTATCATTAACTCTTGTTCTGAATCCAAGGAGAAGAGAGATAATTGATCTCCTTCTGAGCTGTCTGCCATACTCTCCTCCTCCCTGTCACTCATGTCTTCTTGGTCAGAGGAGCCTTCATCATCAGATTCCACCGGGGGCAAAACAGGCCTGCAGCATGTGTATGTCTCCCCCACATCCACAGTCCTTGGGGCAGGAGCTGGGCCAGAGCTAACCACAACAGCAATGAAAGAAAAGCAAAGTCTGAAGAAGAAGGTGCACAAGATGCCTATTACATAGTGGCCCCATCACCCACCTTGGGCAGTCCACCCAACCCAAAATGTCCACAAGCATCAGGTGGGGGCATCTTCGCTGGCGTTAAGCTTGAGTTGGTGATAAGCAGCCTCTCTGCACGTCTGTGCCAGGCTGCAACTCCCCCCCCTTCTTTTCTCTTTCTCACACAAAATCAAATCTCCCATGGGCTCGCCCAGCATGCCTCCCCCCAATCCCAAATGTCTCCCCCCACCCCTGTTTCCTGATGGCAGCCGGTGCAGTGAAGATATGAAGAATAATGCAGAGAGGCTGACACATAAGCTTTCATGAACCACAAGTCACATTGTGTGTTGCATGGAGTGGCTCAACAGATAAAGAATTTAAATCGGGATGACCTACAGTGGAGAAAGACAGGGACCTATGCAGATTACACCTGAGACAGATTAAAAGCACCCTATTAATTCACCATAATAATAATCTCTCATGAAATTCCACCAGGACGTCAACAGATTCTCGGAACCGCTCTGAGTCTTCGGAGAGGGCAGCATACAAATTATATTAGATAATATAATAATTATATTATTACTCTTACTCTTACTCTTACTCTTACTCTTACTCTTACTCTTACTCTTACTCTTACTATTACTATTACTCTTACTATTACTATTACTATTACTATTACTATCGTTATCGTTATCATTATCATCACCGTCATCATCATCATCATTATGATGATGATGATGATGATGATGTCAATACCACTCAGCAAACGAGATCACTATGCTGGGTTTCATATTTCATCACCAGTCGGGCACTTCCCAAGCACCTAGGACTGCGTGATGTAGCGGCGAATTATGTTTGCTGACCCCAGTAAAGCGGCCTTTTGCAATTGACAGATGGAGATTTTGTCAATTCCGATGGTTTTCAAATGTCCGCTGAGATCCTTTGGCACTGCGCCCAGAGTGCCAAGTACCACTGGGACCACTTTCATGGGCTTATGCCAGAGTCGTTGCAGCTCTATCATTATCATTATCATTATCATTATCATTATCATTATCATTATCATTATCATTATCATTATCATTATCATTATCATTATCATTATCATTATTACAAAAATGACAACGGCAACAACAAATTCTATCCCTCTGCCAACTTTGGCCTCAGCCTAGGTAGCTGATAGCATTGGAAAACTACACAATGGATGGATAAACCTTGTGTTATATGGCCACTCAGCCTGACCTGCGTCAGCTTCTGCTCAGATGCTCCAACCAAATCCATCATCCAGGCCTCCAACCCCATTTGTTCTGACTCTTTTGACAGGGACGCTCAACTGATGGAATTAAACGAAGCATTCAGGACACTGAACTCTCCACCCAACAAGATCAATAGACAAATCAATAGAGCCAGATTGATTCCCAGAGAGGACTTATTAAAAGATGGGCCATAAAAACAGAACAGAACAGCACCGGTTGTCACCTACAACTCATAGCTCAAGCTACTCAAACATATTAATAAGCTACGATCCATACTGGACTGGACCTTCTGAGGTGCAGGTGACAGGCCCCACCTGTAGAGAGGCCACCACCCAACCTGAAGCACAGTCTCACAGGAAGAAGGAACGGTGGAACAGGACTGGCAGTCTAGGAAACAGGCTCTGCCACAAACTCAGCCCCCACAACCTCCAGGACCGTCTTCTGCCGCACGAATCCCAGCAGCCGATTAGGTCCCACAGATTGGGCCTTCTCCAGGTCCCGTCGACTAAGCAATGTCGTCTGGCGGGGCCTAGGGGCAGAGCCTTCTCTGTGGCAGCCCCAGCCCTCTGGAACCAACTCCCCCTGGAGATTAGAACTGCCCCCCACCATCCTTGCCTTTTGTAAATTGTCAAAAACTCACATTTGCTGCCAGGCATGGGGAAATTGACATCTCCCCTAACTATTGGATTTGTACTGTTTTTACTGTTGTGAGGCATCCCGAGTCTTTGGAGAGGGGTGGCATACAAATCTAATAAATAATAATTAATAATAATAATAATAATAATAAAACAAACAACAACAACAACAATACTACTACTACTACTACTACTACTACTACTACTAATAATAATAATAATAATAATAATAATAATAATAATAATAATGTTCTGCCGGTGTGTCTCAACTGCCCGTAATTACAGGTAATTAGTCCAGGAAAACACACACCACACGATAAAAGGAAAACCCAAAAGTTTTTATAAACAAAAAACCAGAAACATCTCCCTTTTTTAAATGTCAGAGGGATTTTCTGGTACACACAAGGCACAGGTTAAATGCAGTACAATTGCTCACCCAATAACTGGGAAATTGAGTCCAATTCTAAAGTCCAGAGAGTCCACACACACAATCCTGAAGAGCAAAAACCACGATCTTGACGAAACAATGAATCAGATAAATTGCCATGAGGCTAAAAAACCAGGCTGCACTTTTATCTGTAGCACTAATTACAGCAGCCCCACCCAACCACAGGTGGCCTCATTTTCTCTTGTAATAATCCTTCAGTTGTTGTCTGCTATGCATCACTCTACGCATGCGTGGATGTGTCATTAATTCTTGTTCAGAATCTAGGGATGATACAGATGATACAGATCTCCTCCTGGGCTGTCTGCCAAACTCCCCTCTTCCCTGTCACTCACGCTTCCTTGGTCAGAGGAGACTTCGTCGGCAGATTCTACTGGGAGCAAAACAGGCCTGCAGCATGTGGGTGTCTCCCCCACCTCCACCTCCACATTCCTTGGGGCAGGAGCTGGGCCAGAGCTAACCACAACAAATAATAATAACTACTTTGGTTTATGCATGGTCTGATTGGGTTGTGTAATTATTTTATTACTAGGTTTTTTAAATTGTGTTTTCTAAATATTGGATTTGTACATTGTTTGTTATTGTTGTGAGCTGCCCCAAGTTTTCGGAGAGGGGCGGCATACAAATTTAATAAATAAAAATAAAAAACAAATTGATATCCACGACACTCTCACGAGCCAGAACAATTTCCTACCCAAGATGAGAGGGGCCGTCGTAGCCTCTTGTGCTAAGGCTGCAGATGCCACCATCTGCTCAAAGGGAGCTCTGGCTTCTACTTGGTCGGAGAGCCGGCCTTGTGCCAAGGACTCTGCTGTTCTGAAACGTCCCCGGCACAATCGACCCAGAAATGGGCAGATTCACAGACATCAAAAGTTCTCAGATGCTTTGCAAGAATGGTAGCTGCATCCTACCTTCCCTTAAGCTCTTAGAGCAGAAATCCAGGTGTCATACTATGTGCCGGTGCCTGGAGGCTGTTGGGGCCTGGATGGGTGTCAACAAACTCAAACTCAATGGAGACAAGACAGAGTGGCTGTGGGTCTTGCCTCCCAAGGACAATTCCATCTGTCCATCCATTACCCTGGGGGGGTGAACTACTGACCCCCTCAGAGAGGGTTCGCAACTTGGGTGTCCTCCTCGATCCACAGCTGACATTGGAACATCATCTTTCGGCTGTGGCGAGGAGAGCATTTGCCCAGGTTCGCCTGATGCACCAGTTGTGGCCCTATTTGGACAGGGAGTCACTGCTCATAGTCGCTCATGCCCTCATCACCTCGAGGTTCGATTACTGCAACGCTCTCTACATGGGGCTACCCTTGAAAAGTGTTTGGAAACTTCAGACCATGCAGAACGCAGCCACGAGAGCCATCGTGGGGCTTCCAAGATTCGCCCACGTTTCTTCAACACTCCGTGGCTTGCATTGGCTGACGATCAGTTTCCGGTCACAATTCAAAGTGTTGGTCATGACCTTTAAAGCCCTACATGGCAATGGACCAGATTACCTCCGGAACCGCCTGCTACCGCACGAATCCCAGTGACCGATAAGGTCCCACAGAGCTGGCCTTCTCTGGGTCCTGTCGACTAAACAATGTCATTTGGCGGGGCCCAGGGGAAGAGCCTTCTCTGTGGCGGCCCCGGCCCTCTGGAACCAACTCCCCCCGGAGATTAGAACTGCCCCCACCCTCCCTGTCTTTCGTAAACTACTCAAGACTCATTTATACCGCCAGGCATGGGGGGAGTTAAGATATTCCTTCCCCTTAGGCCATTACAAGTTATGCATGGTATGTTTGGTTTTATAATAGGGGTTTTTAATTGTTTTTTTATTATTGGATTGTACATGTTGTGTTTATTATTGTTGTTAGCCGCCCCGAGTCTGCGGAGAGGGGCAGCATACAAATCCAATAAATTATTTTTATTATTATTATTATTCTCTCTCACACACAGTCCTGGCCCCCAGTTAATGTGATTCCTTGGAGGAGGAGGAGGAAATGTTGGAATTGCTTCATCGCCTGGGGATTTTTTTTCTCTTTTCTTATTTCCCAGGACACTGAATCGTCAACTAACCCCACCCGGTTCTGTTCTGTGCCTGAGTCTTTTCTTTGTGCGAGTGATTGATGGGTGTAGGAGAGAATGGCTGACATAAGCAAAAGGGATCCTCAATTTTGTAAACTAGTTGCCTTATTTTACAGGCAATTAATTTTATTTTCTATTAAGTGCTGCCTTGTAATTAATGCAATTAATTAACTAAGGTATATTTATTTTTGCATTCTGCCCTTGGTTGCAGGGCGGCTCTATGTACACAAATGAATAAATGTGCTGTATGCATGTATTTATTTTGTGTGCGAGACAGAGGGGTCTCCACGAGCGTTTAATCTGTATTTATTTATTGTCCTGTCTATTTGTCCTTTGGGGGTCATTTATAGGCAGTGGCTGTGCATATAATTGGGGTGTATGGGGTGTTCAGGGCGGGGTGGCACCTCTGGGGTAGAGCATGTCATCTCTTTTTACGGCAGCTCATTTTAGGGCAGCTTTTAGGGATTGGGTGGACTGCCCAAGGAGGGTGTTGGGGTTGCTTTGTAATAGCACCTTGTGCACCTTTTTATTATTATTTTTATTATTATAGAAACATAGAAACATAGAAGACTGACGGCAGAAAAAGACCTCATGGTCCATCTAGTCTGCCCTTATACTATTTTCTGTATTTTATCTTAGGATGGATATATGTTTATCCCATGCATGTTTAAATTCAGTTACTGTAGATTTATCTACCACGTCTGCTGGAAGTTTGTTCCAAGGATCTACTACTCTTTCAGTAAAATAATATTTTCTCATGTTGCTTTTGATCTTTCCCCCAACTAACCTCAGATTGTGTCCCCTTGTTCTTGTGTTCACTTTCCTATTAAAAACACTTCCCTCCTGGACCTTATTTAACCCTTTAACATATTTAAATGTTTCGATCATGTCCCCTCTTTTCCTTCTGTCCTCCAGTCTATACAGATTGAGTTCATTAAGTCTTTCCTGATACGTTTTATGCTTAAGACCTTCCACCATTCTTGTAGCCCATCTTTGGACCCGTTCAATTTTGTCAATATCTTTTTGTAGGTGAGGTCTCCAGAACTGAACACAGTATTCCAAATGTGGTCTCACCAGCGCTCTATATAAGGGGATCACAATCTCCCTCTTCCTGCTTGTTATACCTCTAGCTATGCAGCCAATCATTCTACTTGCTTTCCCTACCGCCTGACTGCACTGTTCACCCATTTTGAGACTGTCAGAAATCACTACCCCTAAAGCCTTTTCTTCTGAAGTTTTTGCTAACACAGAATTGCCAATACAATACTCAGATTGAGGATTCCTTTTCCCCAAGTGCATTATTTTACATTTGGAAACATTAAACTGCAGTTTCCATTGCTTTGACCATTTATCTAGTAAAGCTAAATGGTTTACCATATTACAGACGCCTCCAGGAATATCAACCCTATTGCATACTTTAGAGTCATCGGCAAATAGGCAAACCTTCCCAACCAAACCTTCCCCTATGTCACTCACAAACATATTAAAAAGAATAGGACCCAGAACAGACCCTTGTGGCACACCGCTTGTAACCTGTCTCTGCTCAGAATACTTGCCATTAACAATAACTCTCATATGTCTACGCTTCAGCCAGCTGCAAATCCATTATTTATTAGATTTGTATGCCGCTCCTCTCCGAGGACTCGGAGTGGTTCACAACAAAAATACAATGTCACAAATCCAATATATTAAAACACATTAAAACCCATTATTTAAAAACCATACACTCAGACAGACCATACACAATTCTACAATAGCCTTAGCATAGCCTAGGGGCCACTCAGTTACCCCATGCACCCACATAGGTGGGTTTTGAGTAGCTTACGAAAGGCAAGGAGGGTGGGGACGGTTCTAATCTCCGGGGGGAGTTGATTCCAGAGGGCCGGGGCCGCCACAGATAAGGCTCTTCCCCTGGGTCCCACCAGATGACACTGCTTAGTTGATGGGACCCGGAGCAGGCCGACTCTGTGGGACCTTATCGGGCACTGGGATTCGTGCGGCAGAAGGCGGTCCCAAAGGTATTCTGGTCTGATGCCATGTAGGGCTTTATAGGTCATTACCAACACTTTGAATTGTGACCAGAAACTGATCGGCAGCCAATGCAAGTCGTGGAGTGTTGATGAGACGTGGGCGAATCTGGAAGGTCCCACGACAGCTCTCGCGGCTGCATTCTGCACGATCTGAAGTTTCCAAACACTTTTCAAAGGTAGCCCCATGTAGAGAGCGTTGCAGTAGTCGAATCTCGAGGTGATGAGGGCATGAGTGACTGTGAGCATTGACTCCCTGTCCAAATAGGGCCGCAACTGGTGCACCAGGCGAACCTGGGCAAACGCCCTCCTTGCCACAGGCGAAAGAGGGTTCTCTAATGTTAGCTGTGGATCGAGGAGGACGCCCAAGTTGCGGACCTTCTCCGTGGGGGTCAATAATTCCCCCTCAGGGTGATGGACAGACAGGTGGAATTGTCCTTGGGAGGCAAAACCCACAGCCACTCCGTCTTGTCTGGTTTTAGTAAAGTGCTCTTTGAAGTTCAAAATGGACTCTGAGTTTTACTTCCCTAAATTCTGAGCGAAGCAGACCTGACAGCCCATTCACCTTTGGTCCTCACCTGTCACTCAGCTCTCACTTGTGGCTCCCAGTAGCTTTAGCATGCGCAGCAGCCACACCCCAGGCAACAGCTTCGACAGGCTGGCCAACCCAGGTTGAGAGTAGCCATTGGGTCATTGACCTTTTGTGAGATAGGGACTTGTCTATCCCGAGCATGTGAAGACAGATTCCAGCGGATGAAGCCAGTAGAAGAGGACAAGGGTCATGAAGGCGGTCTCTGCAAGCGATGTGGATGCTAAGAGCATGGCAAGACATGAAAGACGCCCTGGTCAACCACTGCGCCCAGCCCACCTCCAACCCCTAACCCCTAACCCCCATCACTTCTCCCTTAGACTCTCCACGATTGACCTCTCCAGGTTCCTAAGAGGCCAGTAAGGGGTGTACATAAGTGCACTTTCGTCCCCTGTCCAATTGTCTTTCCTTTCTTTCAACTATCCTATATATTCTCTTCCTTTCATATATCCTCTCCTCTAAGTTCACTTTCACCCTCTTTTATATTATCACATGTCTATCTTTCTTCCTATGTATTTGTGTATTGGACAAATGAATGAATGAATGAATGAATGAATGAATGAATGAATAAATAAAACTGTCTTGATTCTTGTCCGGCTATTGGAGCAAGGTGGGATCTGGGAAGAAGTCCTCTTCAAACATGATGGATGAACATCCAAGGCAGTGGCTACAACCAGTAATGGGCAGTCAAAACGTTTACTGCCACATTGTGGGTGTGGCTTATTTTGTGGGTGCGGCTTAATGATCATGTGACCAGGTGGAAGTGGCTTGAACTTTTAAGTCCTCGACTTACAACCTTCCCAGTGTCGCTCGCTGGGGTGACAATTTGCTTCGTGTTTCCCGTGCTCTTCTTCCTGGGTTGCCCCCCAACTCAGGCTGGGTAGCTAGGAGAATGGGTGCTGCCAGAAGCATAAGTGCGGCCAGCGCTGGTTCTACCCACGCCTTCTGCTTGCACCTCAGGTGGGAGGTGGCCGTGTGAGGCTGGAGGGGAGCCGGGCAGGAGGGAAGCTTGTCCGAGGCCAGGAAGGAGGAAAGAGGAAAAAAGCAAGGAGCGCAGACACAGCAGCAAGAGCAGGGGAATAAAGGAGAGCTGAGCCGAGACCAGTAATCCAGGAAGTGACAGCCGCCAATCAGCTAGAGCTGCATACGCATCTTCATTTCTGCCGGTGGAACTGCGTTCCACCCCGTCCTGCCTGCTGCTCACCCCTGGCTACAACTAATCAAAACCCCGATGGAAACAAAATATCTCGAATGGCCTATATAATGCCAATGCTCATTAAATAGAGTTTGGCCGCCCCTTTAAGAAATTCTGCCTCTGGAACATTTTAGCCAGAGAGACAGGGCAGATTCTGCAAGGTTGTTGAAAAGCCATTTTTGGTAAAAACCCACCAAGCCTCGCCTCTTGCCCAGAGGGTCTCTCGTGCCAAGGGCATCAGATGGCAAATGAACTGGACCTCCTTGGTTTGATGGGGAAAAAAAAAATCAAAGCTGCTGCTGCTTCCTGGCACCCTTCCCGCTGGCAGGGCCTTTAATTGTATTTTGAGTGGGTTATATTCTATATGTAAATACCAGAGACTGCTGGAATTCTTCGTAGCCAAGCTGTCTGTTTATGCAAATTGCCTTCTAAAACCAGAGTTTCTGCTGCAGAATCGAAGTGCCTCTTATTTAATGCCACCCTCTTCCTCTCTGCCAAGGAGGAGGGCACCCTTTGTGGCTTCTCCCCTCGCGGGTCCACTGAGAGATCCCCCCGCCCTCGCTTCTGCAGCTGGGGGATCCCCTCTGAGCCATTCCCTGGGCAGAGTCTGTCCTCCCAGGGATCCCTTGCAGTGTCTCGCTGAGAATCCCACGCCAGAGGCGGTCACACGAGACACAGCTGCTGTCACTGCTAATGAGCCCTGATAGCCCCAAGGCCACGTGCCCTCCAATTAAACAGCATTTTATGGCCTGTCTTTGCAAGTGGTTTGCCATTCATAATTTCTTCACCAGTTAAATCCGACTAATGTTAACCTCCCCCAGTGGCCTCTGCAGACGCTTTGGTCGGTGGGAAGTATAACGATGCAATGGCAGCAGCAAAAAATGGCCAACTTTAAAAGAAATTTTTTTGGCAAAAAGTGCAAGAGGATATTAATAGGATATTAAATATACGATGGATAATTATTAAGGAAATGGTTAAAAGCAATGCGATGAGAGAATTTAGAGAATAAAACAAGCAGTGATAGAAAGTGCTCAGGCGGTCATAGTCTTGGGTTGGAAGGATCCGACAAAATGGACAAAACAAAATTGGGACCGGTACATGGTGGATCACATGCAATTTGAGATTATGGATAAAAGGATGAATTTGGTTAATGAAACTGATTTGCGACAACTGATGGGACGATGGGACAAGGTAAGACGATATGTGGCGAGTAGAATCCGAGACCAAGCTACAAGGAATAAATTGGAATCACTTTATAATATGTAAATAGATACTTTGCTATTGAGTTTAAATGGTTTATACAAGAAACACCCCCGATTTGGTGGTGGGGTGTGAATGTTTGTCTGGTGGTGGACACTAATCACAAAGCACCTGTTTTATGTCGTGTGTGTGTGTTTATATTTGAAAAAATCAATAAAAATATTAAATTTAAAAAATTTAAAAGAAAAATCCTGCAGGGACCTCCTGGAGGCCAGGGGAAAACGTGGATGCAAACTTCATGCTGGGATGTAAGCTCCGGGGGGAGTTGGTTTCAGAGGGCTGGGGCTGCCACAGAGAAGGCTCTTCCCCTGGGCCCCATAAGATGGGGATATGCAGTGGGGTAGCAAAACTGGAGCTCCACCCCAGAACACCCAATTTGCATTGAAAGATGTTGAAAGAAAATGCAGGGCGTCCTGCATAAGCCCTGCCCACAGCATGGTAGTAAAAATTTTGGTAGCCCTTAACTGGGTGTAAGTTTGCGTCAGAGTAAGGGTGTGTCAGGGCTCCAACTAACATCTAAGTTTAAATCAGAGTTTGAGACAAAGACTTCCTCAAAGTTCCAATTTATTCCTACCGTGTTTCCCCGAAAGTAAGACAGTGTCTTACTTTCTTTTTACCCCCAAAAGCCCCACTACGTCTTACTTTTGGGGTATGTCTTATATTGGAAAAAAGAAGACCCACCCGGCCAACCCACCTACCCGAACCCGCAACACACGTGTCCGGTAAAAAGTAGTATTTTAAAAAATCTTCTTGAAAAATCTGGGTCTTCATTTTTACCCACCGGGGGGGGGACAAACAGCCCGAAGCACCCTCCCCCCCACACAAACACACGGAGACACATCCGCATCCCCGTCTGCCCGCCCCGTCCGGGCCCCGCCATGACGTGGCAGCCGCTTCCGGTGCACACTTCGGCCTTGACACGTGTCCGCCCACCCGGCATCTCCGAAGCTTACCGGTCTCTGGCGGGCGCCTTTTGGCAGGAGAAGCCTTCGCCGGGCTGCTTCGCTGCTTGTTCCCCGCCGCCCCACCTCCATACGTCACCGCCGAGGCTCAGCTGCAAGCGGCCAGCGAGGCCGACCGGCTCCGAGGCGAGCGGCCGGAGCTGCGCCCTCCTTCGCCCGCCTCCTTTCCGGCAGCTCCCCGCGCGCCCCTCGCCTTTGCCTCGCCGCGGCGCCAAGGGGTGGAAAGGGGGGGGTCCTTTCAAGCGGCGCTGGGCGAAAGAGGGCGGGTGGCCAGCAGCAGAAGGCGAGAGGTGCCTCCTTCTCCGGCTCTCCGGCAGATCGAGCGTGCAAAGAGGCACCTCTCACCTTCCGCCGCTGCTGGCTGCCCTCTTTTGCCCAGCGTCGCTTCGGAAGCTGCCGAACGCCATCAGGGGGGCGCTTGGCGATCGCCTCTCCGCTCGCGAAGTGCCGCAGGGAAGTGCCGCTTGCCAAGCGCCCCCCTGACGGCGTTCGGCGGCTTCCGAAGCGACGCTGGGCAAAAGAGGGCGGCCAGCAGCGGCAGAAGGTGAGAGGTGCCTCTTCGCACGCTCGATCTGCTGGAGAGCCGGAGAAGGGGGCACCTCTCGCCTTCTGCTGCTGGCCGCCCGCCCTCTTTCGGCCAGCGTCGCTTGAAAGGACCCCCCCCCCTTGGCTTCTGCTAGGGGTGGGGGGGTCCGGACACCCCCTTCTCCGGCTCTCCGGCATATCGAAGAGGCACCTCTCCCCTTCCGCCGCTGCCCGCCCGCCCCCTTTCGCCCAGTGCCGCTTCGGAAGGCCGGAACCCTCCCTCCCTCCGCAGACCCAGAGATAAAGGAGGCGCAGAGTGGGGAGAGCCGCCTGGCAGAGCGCTTGCAGGCGGCGGTGGGGGGGGGACGACGGCGGTGGGGGGACGTATGTCGAGGTTCTACTGTACCCCTGTGTTTCCCCGAAAGTAAGACATATGTCTTACTTTCGGGGTACGGCTTATATTAGCCGACCCCCCTGAAACCCCCGATACATCTTACAATCGAGGGTGTCTTACTATCGGGGAAACACGGTAGAATAAGGTGACCAATTTTTTTTTTACAGTGAAAAGGAAGACGAAAGAATTTAAGAAAAAAGTACGTAAGTAAATGAAATATTTTATTAATTCAAACAAAAATACACTAATTATGCTTATACCCCTTTTAATTATTTAATTAAATGAAGGTTTTCCATTGAATGAATATTTTTGGTCAATATATCATTTTCTAACAATACAGTGATACCTCGTCTTACGAACCCCTCTTCATACGAACTTTTCATGATACAAATCCGGTGTTTAAGATTTTTTTGCCTCTTCTTCCAAACTATTTTTACCTTATGAACCCAAGCCGCATCTGGATTCCCCGCCTCCGGACTTCCATTGCCAGCCGAAGCACTGGGATTCCCCTGAGCCTCCCCTCACTGGGAATCCCCGCCTCTAGACTTCCGTTGCCAGCCGAAGTGCCCGTTCTTGCGTTGCTGGGATTTTCCTGAGGCTCCCCTTGCTGGGATTCCCTTAATTTTTGCCGGCGCTGCTTTGAATCCCAGTGAGGGGAGGCTCAGGGAAATCCCAGCAATGCAAGAATGGGTGCTTTGTCTGGCAACGGAAGTCCGGTGGTGGGGTTTTCCAGCGGCGCAAGGAAAAAGGGGTGACTTTTGGGATGGGGTTGCACGCATTATTTGCTTTTACATTGATTCCTATGGGGAAAATTGCTTCGTCTTATGAACTTTTCTTCTTACGAACCTGGTCAGGGAATAAATTAAGTTCGTAAGACAAGGTATCACTGCATATTGGAAATTTCTCTTGTGCCCTGCGCATTCGTTTCATAATCGCATCTTTCAGAACCGTACTGTCACATGACACGTAACAGTTTGGTGCTGCACCTCTGAATCCAGAGATTAACAGATTATTTTTAAAATATGAAAAGGAGGACAGGTAGGAGGACACTTTTTGAGGAAGGACAGAACCTACAAAAGAAGGACTGTCCTCCCTAAAGGAGGACGATTGGCTACCTTACCTTAGAGCTATCTTGGTACATCTGGGGAAACTATCCACGATTGACCTCTCCAGGTTCCTAAGAGGTCAGTAAGGGGCGTACATAAGTGCACTAGTGTGCCTTTTGTCCCCTGTCCAATTGTCTTTCCTTTATCTCATATATCATATATATTTTCTTCCTTTCATATATCTTCTCCTCTACTTTTACATATTATCTTTATATATATTACTTCATGTCTATTCTCTTCCATATGTATTGTGTATTGGACAAATGAATTTTAAAAAAAAATGAAGCCTGAATCTGGTTTCCCCAGAGTTTCTACTTCAAATTTAAAGTTCATTCCCCTGTCCCACACCTACAAGTTTGTCACATGGACCATTAATCTGCCACCGGGTCCGTACACTCCTATCTTCTTCCGGCCAGGTGCTGGACAAAGGATGACCTTGAAACTCTAAAAGGAAATTATTTTGTCTCTCTCTACCTCCTTATGCAACCGCCCCTCCCAACTTCCCACAGCAAGAAACATTCCAAAAAGAATAGAGCATAATGTGGCAGGCCAAGATCTCCATCTGGCTTTGTCTTGACAAGCAAGAAATGGCCAATTTTAAAAGAAAAATCCTGCACGGAGCCTCTAGAGTCCAAACATGGTGGGAAACCTCATGCTAGGGTGTAAGTTTGTCATCAGAGCAAGGGGTGTTGCAAGCAGGTGTTCTGTCGGGCTCTCTGGTAGACTCCTCCCAAAAATTCACAGGTACAAATTTCAGACACACACACGTTTGAAAATTCAAAACAATGTTCTTTATAATGAAAATTCACTTAAACTAAGCCCTCTTTTGGTATAGCAAAGAGCACTCGTCTCCAAACAAACTGGTAATTGGTACAAGTCCCTTATCAGTTCTGTGATACTTAGCTTGCAGCTGTGAGGCAATTCACAGTCCTTCTTCTTTCACAAAGTGACACACACTTTGCTCTGGTTTAGTTTCAAAGCAGGGAAAAATCAGCACACAAAAAGTCAAAGTCAGTAAAGCAGTCATGAAACACAACGATCAGATAATCCTCCACAATGGCCAAACCCACAGGCTGCTATTTATAGCAGCCTCACTAATTACCACAGCCCCACCCAACCACAGGTGGCCTCATTTTCTTTGATAATAATCTCTCAGTTGTTGTTGCCTATGCATCGCTCTCTGCATGCGTGGCTGTATCATTAACTCTTGTTCTGAATCCAAGGAGGAGCTAGATAATTGATCCCCTTCTGAGCTGTCTGCCCCACTCTCCTCCTCCCTGTCACTCATGTCTTCTTGGTCAGAGGAGCCTTCATCATCAGATTCCACCGGGGGCAAAACAGGCCTGCAGCATGGGGATGTCTCCCCCACATCCACAGTCCTTGGGGCAGGAGCTGGGCCAGAGCTAACCACAACACCAGGGGGAATAGAGTGGGGATGAGTGGCTCCTCTGTAACATTTTCCATAATTTTGAATCCATAATTATTCACAATTATCCGATTATCAGTAAGATCTAACAAAGGTTCTGGGTGAACATGTAGCTTACTACATGAATAAATACAAAAGTTATTAATTTCCAGCTGTTATTTCTTTGCGTGCTGGACATTCCAACGATCTTTCTAGGACTTAGATGTGATGACATTTAACACAGGTCTCCAGCTCCTTTTAAATGTGCAGCTCTTACCTCTAATTAAATCTGTTTTTGTATTGCCCCTATTTATACATCTTCCAAAACTGCATCGGAGAATCTGAAGGCACAGTGGGGGATATTATCTAGAAAAATGCTATTTGGTCTCCCACATTTAAGATTTAAGATGCAATTATCATGTTCCTAAGTGGGAATAGTATCCAAAATACATAGCAAGTAAGAAAGAAATTGCTGTCAGTTGAGTCTGTTACAGTTTGAAAAAGAGTTTGAAGAGAACATAGATTGATTCAAGCCTGTCGTTGGAGATTTCATGGCAGCCCAATTTTATTAAAACTGATTTGAGATTGAAAACAATTTGTCAATAAGTCATAACGGGAAGCTTTAAAGTGCCTAAAACTGCTTCAGGTTGAGGCAGAATGGGTGGAAAACAACAGCAATGGGGAAAGTATGTTAACCCTGCCAAATTCTACTTGAATATCCTCAAGGACTTTACTCTGGGTACCTTTAAAACAGTGTTTCCCAACCTTGGCAACTTGAAGATATCTGGACTTCAACTCCCAGAATTCCCCAGCCAGCAGGCAGGACGCGGTGTAACGCAGTTCCACCAGCAAAAATGAAGATGCGTGCGTAGCTCCAGCTGATCGGTGGCTATCACTTCCTGGATTACTGGTCTCGGCTCAGCTCTCCTTTTCCCCCCTGCTGCGTCTGTGCTCCTTGCTTTTTCCCTCTTTCCTCCTTTCTGGCCTCGGACGAGCTTCCCTCTCTCTTGCCCGGCTCCCCTCCAACCTCCCGCGGCCACCTCCCGGCTGAGGTGCAAGCAGAAGCCATGGGTGGAAGCGGCACTGGCAGAATTTATGCTTCTGGCAGCACCCATTCGCCCAGCTACCCAGCCTGAGTCAGGGGGTGGGCACCCAGGAAGGAGAGTATGGAAACACGAAGCAAATTGTCACTCCAGCGAGCGACACTGGTATGGTTTCATCAACACTCCGTGGCCTGCACTGGCTGCCGATCAGTTTCCGGTCACAATTCAAAGTGTTGGTAATGACCTATAAAACCCTACATGGCATCAGGCCAGAATACCTTCAGAACCGCCTTCTGCTGCGCGAATCCCAGTGACCAATAAGGTCCCACAGAGTTGGCCTTCTCCGGGTCCCGCCGACTAAGCAATGTCGGAGATTAGAATGGCCTTTTACAAGTTACTTAAGACCCACCTTTGTCGCCAGGCATGGGGTAACTGAAATACCCCTGAGCACATATAGCTTTTATGAATGGTATGATTGTATTGTATGGTTCTTAATTAATGATAGGTTTTTTAAATGTTTTGTTTTCTTTTTAAATAATTGGATTTGTATATTGTTGTGATTGTTGTGAGCTGCTCTGAGTCTCCGGAGAGGGGCGGCATACAAATCTAATAAATAATAATAATAATAATAATAATAATAATAATTATTATTATTATTATTATTATTATTATTATTGTAAGTCAAAGACTTAACAGTTCATTTAATGATGATGATTGTTCAAGCCACTCCCACCTGGTCACATGGCCGGCAAGCCACTCCTACCCAGTCACATGACCATTAAGCTACACCCACAAAACAAGCCACACCCACAGTGTGGCAGTAAACATTTTGGATGCCCATAACAGTACACACTACATATACAACGATAATATACCAGAGAGCCAGACAAGAAGCAACGGTTGGAAGGTGTCCAAAGAGAGACTCAACCTGGAAATAAGGAGGAACTTTCTGATAGTGAGATCGATCAACCAGTGGAACGGCTTGCCTGCAGAGATGGTGAACACTCCAGCAATTTCAAGAAAAAACTGGACTAGTGTGATGTAGGATCCCCTGCACCAGCAGGGGTTGGACTAGATGACCTGCAAGGTCCCTTCCGACACTAATAATAAAATAAAATAAATAAAATAAAGATATACAACAATTCTATTTTAGCTCTAGCATGGGCAGCAAAGATATCATCTGTGGGGCAGGAGATTAAGAGAAACACCCACATCTTGCTGTTTTGTTTTGTGGGGTTAATTTAATTTTTGGCTTTTTCAATGCACAGATTCGAACCATTCAACTTTAATTCCTGCACACGTAATGATTTTTTCAATCCTTTTTCGCCCACCCTCTCATGTGGGGCCCTCCAGGTCTTCCCTCGGTGCTGCTTTCTGAATTGGGTAATTAATTTCTTGGCACAGTTTTAGTGCAGAATCCAGACTGGTCAGTATCGGCGAGGCCTTGCTAGGATCCCCTACAGCAGTGTTTCCCAACTTTGGCAACTTGAAGATAGATCAATCAATCAATCAATCAATCTAGAAAGCTTAGAACTACAATGCCTAAAACACGATCTAAGTATTGCCCACAAAATCATATGCTGCACCGTCCTGCCTGTCAATGACTACTTCAGCTTCAACCGCAACAACACAAGAGCACGCAACAAATTCAAATGCTCCAAGCTTGACTGTAAAAACTATGACTTTAGCAATCAAGTTGTCGAAGCGTGGAACTCATTACCGGACTCAGTAGTGTCAACCCCTAACCCCCAACATTTCTCCCTTAGACTATCCACGATTGACCTCTCCAGGTTCCTAAGAGGTCAGTAAGGGGCGTACATAAGTGCACTAGCCTGCCTTTCATCCCCTGTCCAATTGTCTCTCCTTATCTCATATAACATATATCTTTTCTTCCTTTCATATATCTTCTCCTCTACTTTTACATCTTTTCTTTATATATAATACTTCACGTGTATCCTCTTCAATATGTATTGTGCATTGGACAAAATAAATAAATAAATAATAAATAAATAAATATTTGGACTTCAACTCCCAGAATACCCCAGCCAGCGAATGCTGGCTGGGGAATTCTGGGAGTTGAAGTCCAGATATCTTCAAGTTTCCAAGGTTGGGAAACACTGCCCTACAGTATCTGAGTAGTTCTGCTTAGAAAAAGTCCCAGGCACCTTGTTGGCAGCCTCCAATAAATACAGGCTGAATAATATGCCCTAGGCCTGAAACATCTTGTCTTTGACAGACCAGAAAAGCAGTGACTGTCTGAAAGACCAATTATGAAAGCATTCAAGGTAAAATGATTTTCAGTGGAAAATAGCATCGGCAAGACAGGTTGGCGTATATGTTTATGTGCTTTGTGAATGGAGCTGTCGTCCCAAGGATGGGTTATAACAACACACAACACCGTCACTCTCTCTGCAGCCCCTTCCAGCCTCTTATTGGGGGAAAGATCAGAAGCAACGTGAGAAAATATTATTTGACTGAAAGAGTAGTAGATCCTTGGAACAAACTTCCAGCAGACGTGGTTGGTAAATCCACAGTAATTGAATTTAAACATGCCTGGGATAAACATAGATCCATCCTAAGATAAAATACTGTGGATTTAGCAACCACGTCTGCTGGAAGTTTGTTCCAAGGATCTACTACTCTTTCAGTAAAATACAGTAAAATAGTATATGGGCAGACTAGATTGGCCATGAGGTCTTTTTCTGCTGTCAATCTAGGTTTCTAGGTTTCTTCCGCATGTGCCTGAGCTGGCACAGGGCCCCCTGCTGAATAAAGGACTTTAATGCTGTATGAATCCTAGCGACAGGTGAGGTCCCACAGAGTCGGCCTTCTCCAGATCCCTTCAACTAGACAATGTTGCTTGGCAGTGCCTTAAGGGAAGAGCCTTCTCTGTGAGGGCCCCGGCCCTCTGGAATCAGCTTCCTCCCGGAGATTCCTACTGCCCCGACCCTCCTTGCCTTCCACAAGGATCTTAAGACTTATTTATGTCGCCAGACTTGGGGTCATTAGATTCTAGCGCCTTGGCCAACAAATATACTGCATGGTTGTGATTTGAATTTGTTTCCTTGATTTTTAATATATTGGAATTTTAGATTAGGTTAGGTTAGTAAATCCACAGTAACGTAATTTAAACATGCCTGGGATAAACATATTTTATTTATTTATTTATTCAATTTTTTTAATGCCACCCTTCTCCTTAGACTCAGGGTGGCTAACCACATGTTAGCAATAGCACTTTTTAACAGAGCCAGCCTATTGCCCCCACAATCCGGGTCCTCATTTTACCCACCTCGGAAGGAAGGAAGGCTGAGTCAACCTTGAGCCAGTGGTGAGATTTGAACTGCTGACCTGCAGATGTAGCAGACAGCTTTAGGGGCCTGCAGTACTGCACTCTACCCGCTGCGCCACCTCGGCTCATAAAATACAGGAAAAAGTGTAATGGCAGACTAGATGGACCAGGAGGTCTTTTTCTGCCGTCAATCTTCTATGTTAATTAGATTTGTCTATGTATTTATTCTTTTAGATTATATGCTGTGAGCTGCCCCAAGTCCTCGGAGAGGACAGCATACAAATCAAGTCAAGTCAAGTCAAGTCAGGTCAGGTCAGGTCAAGTCCAGTCCAGTCCAGTCCAGTCAAGTCAAGTCAAGTGAGGTCCAGTCCAGTCCAATCCAATCTAGTCAAGTCAAGTGAAGTCAAGTCAAGTGAGGTCCAGTCCAGTCCAGTCCAATCTACTCAAGTCAAGTCAAGTGAGGTCAAGTCCAATCCAGTCCAGTCCAGTCCAGTCCAGTCAAGTCAAGTCAAGTCAAGTCAAGTCAAGTCAAGTCAAGTCAAGTCAAGCCAAGTGAGGTCCAGTCCAGTCCAGTCCAATCTACTCAAGTCAAGTCAAGTCCAGTCCAGAAAAATCCAATCCAATCCAATCAATCAATCAATCAATCAATCAATCAATCAATCGTTTAAGAGAGATTCTTCTGCGGCTGTCCAAGTAGCCTGGAGAGAAGAGAAAGGCCGGGGGGGGGGGGGAGGGAGGGAAGGAAGGAAGCACCTGCTGCCACCTATTAAGGGATGGCAGAGTTTTTCTATAAGAATCCGGGTGCCAGACGGAGGCTGACTCAAAGAAGTGGGGTGAACATCAACTGTTCCCCCAAGCCTCCTCCAGCAGCTCTGAAAGTCTGCCAGCCGCAGAGATGCAAACCAAGGGCCTTTCTGCTGGGGGACAGCCCCTCCCGCAGCAGATCCCCCCCTTGGTGATCCCCTTCTCCAGGTGGTGGCCGTTCCTTCAGGCAGAGGCAGCCTGGCTATGTCTGGGGGACGCAAGGGAGATGCTGGCAGTCTGTTTTACATTCTTTTTCTCTGGTGGTTTTAATTAAGCCCCTTCTCTCTCTCGCAAAGCTTCGGCTCTCTTCCCCCCTCCCCTGCTCTGAGCATCTTCTTGGTGTGAGCGAAAGGGAGCCCCCCACTTAGCAGCCCTGGGGATCTTCCCTCTGCCCATCTTGAAATAATCAACATAAAATTAAAACCCTGTTCCAGCAAGCCGCCAAGTCATTAGGAGCCCTTGTGCAATGGTGACTTTGATCCAATCTTTCATGCAATTTCACAGCGTTCGGGAGGAATTGACCAAGCAGAGGCTGATCTTGTTAGCTCTGGCTTGATTATCTGCTTGCACAGAGAGAAGCAGGAAGGCCGCCTCGCCCTTTGATCGGCAGGCTTCCCCAAAGCCGGCTGCCATAAGAAGCCACAGCTGGCAGGAGCTTCCTGGGACTCGTAGGCACCTACAGCAACCGTCTTGGCAGCTCAGATGTTCCAAACATCCCCGAGCTTGACACATTTGGGCTCTCAGCTAAAATAGGTAACACAAGAAGCAGCCATCTGCTGTAATCAGCTTGGACCAGCCTTTCTCTCTCTCTCTGTCTCAGTTCAACCCACCTCATAGGCTTGCTATTGTGGGGGAAATATGAGGAGGAAGGAGCATTATGTATGTTTGTCACCTGGAGTTACTGATTGCTGGGAAATCTGAAGGAGGGATCAAGCAAGGGCTTAGCCACAAGTCCTTGCACAGCCAGGACTTGACTTCCCCCTTCATCCGTGTGAGTCTCAGTGGCTCAGTGGCTAGACTGCAGTACTGCAGGCTACTTCTGCTGATTGCCGGCTGCCTGCAATTTGACAGTTGTATTCTCACCAGGCTCAAGGCTGATTTGGCCTTCCATCCTTCCGAGGTGGGTCAACTGAGGACCCAGATTGTTGGGGGCAAATGTGCCAATTCTGTAAACTTCTTAGCAAGGGCTGGAAAAGCACTAGGAAGCGGTAAAAGTTTTTAAGTGCTGTTGCTATTGTTCCCAGGTTACAAAGAGGCCCTGGGACATCTTTAGGCAGGCTTTGCCTTGTTGCCAGCCCAGGAGAGAGAGTCTTGGCTAGCAGGACCCTTGCGAGACCCCTCGCACTCTGCTCACTGTAATTCTAATGCCCCCATCACTTTTATGTTTTATGTTTTATGTTTTATGTTTTATGTTTTATGTTTTATGTTTTATGTTTTATGTTTTATGTTTTATGTTTTATGTTTTATGTTTTATGTTTTATGTTTTATGTTTTATGTTTTATGTTTTATGTTTTATGTTTTATGTTTTATGTTTTATGTTTTATGTTTTATGTTTTATGTTTTATGTTTTATGTTTTATGTTTTATGTTTTATGTTTTATGTTTTATGTTTTATGTTTTATGTTTTATGTTTTATGTTTTATGTTTTATGTTTTATGTTTTATGTTTTATGTTTTATGTTTTATGTTTTATGTTTTATGTTTTATGTTTTATGTTTTATGTTTTATGTTTTATGTTTTATGTTTTATGTTTTATGTTTTATGTTTTATGTTTTATGTTTTATGTTTTATGTTTTATGTTTTATGTTTTATGTTTTATGTTTTATGTTTTATGTTTTATGTATGTTTTATGTTTTATGTTTTATGTTTTATGTTTTATGTTTTATGTTTTATGTTTTATGTTTTATGTTTTATGTTTTATGTTTTATGTTTTATGTTTTATGTTTTATGTTTTATGTTTTATGTTTTATGTTTTATGTTTTATGTTTTATGTTTTATGTTTTATGTTTTATGTTTTATGTTTTATGTTTTATGTTTTATGTTTTATGTTTTATGTTTTATGTTGTTTGATGTTTGATGTTTGATGTTTGATGTTTTATGATGTTTTATGATGTTTTATGATGTTTTATGATGTTTTATGATGTTTTATGATGTTTTATGTTTTATGATGTTTTATGTTTTATGATGTTTTATGTTTTATGTTTTGCAGTAGTCGAACCTCGAGGTGATGAGGGCATGAGCGACTGTGAGCAATGACTCCCTGTCCAAATAGGGCCGCAACTGGTGCACCAGGCGAACCTGGGCAAACGCCCTCCTTGCCACAGCTGAAAGATGATGTTCCAATGTTAGCTGTGGACCAAGGAGGACGCCCAAGTTGCGAACCCTCTCTGAGGGAGTCAATAGTCCCCCCCCCAGGGTGATGGACGGAAGATGGAATTGTCCTTGGGAGGCAAGACCCACAGCCACTCCATCTTGTCTGGGTTGAGTTTGAGCTTGTTGACACCCATTCAGGCCCCAACAGCCTCCAGGCACCGGCACATCACTTCCACTGCTTTGTTGACTGGACATGGGGTGGAGATGTATAACTGGGTATCATCGGCATATTGATGATACCTCACCCCATGCCCTTGGATGATCTCACCCAGCAGTTTCATGTAGATATTAAATAGCAGGGGGGAGAGGACCGAAACCTGAGGGACCCCACAAGGGAGAGACCTAGAGGTCGACCTCTGATCCCCCACTAACACCAACTGCGACCGACCGGAGAGGTAGGAGGAGAACCACTGAAGGACAGTGCCTCCCACTCCCAACCCCTCCAGCCGGCGCAGAAGGATACCATGGTCGATGGTATCGAAAGCTGCTGAGAGGTCAAGAAGCACTAGGACAGGGGACAAACCCCTGTCCCGGGCCCGCCAGAGATCATCCATCAGTACGACCAAAGCAGTTTCCGTGCTGTAGCCGGACCTGAATCCAGACTGCTGAGGACCTAGATAATCGGCTTCTTCCAAGCATTGCCTGTGAAGTCCCCCTCCCTCCCGCAGACAATTAACATGACGTCCTTGTCATTGTCAACTGCTAATTGTTGAACAAGAGGAAAGACATGTGGATTAATTAGCAATGATTTGTCTTGACAGCTCCAGAAACTGCCATTTTTAAAATTAAGTTCAGAAATTTATCAGGACTGCTGTAGAGTCAACCAACACAACCGGAGCTCCAATTCATCCCCCTCAACCCCATATCCCCTCGGACTCTCCTGGCACCCTGTTCTGCCAATTTTGTCTTTGTT
This sequence comes from Erythrolamprus reginae, assembly GCF_031021105.1. NCBI lineage: Eukaryota > Metazoa > Chordata > Lepidosauria > Squamata > Dipsadidae > Erythrolamprus > Erythrolamprus reginae. The sequence goes on along the minus strand of NC_091958.1, from coordinate 41,307,801 downwards.
TTGTTTCAGACTCTGGGACTTTCTCACTGAACCTTCTTTGCAAATGCCTAAAAGTAGGTTACACTGAGAAAACTTTCTGACAAATCCACCCGGAGCTCTGGTAATGATCGTGTTGTTTCCAAAGTGCTGACGCTTTGTGATGAGCTCCGGAATCTCTCCAAGTGGTGTTGTCAGTCTGACTGGCTGGTTGTTTCCTGGATCCTTCTATTTCGAGAGAGGGACGTTGGCCCTTCTCCAGCCCTCCAAGGTCAAGGATTGCTTAAAGAAGAAAGCTTTGGCCCTCACATCACTGATGTCTAGTGCTATCCTAGAATAAGAATTGCCCCCACCCTCCTTGCCTTTCGTAAGCTACTTAAAACCCACCTCTGCCGTCAGGCATGGGGGAATTGAGATCCTCTTTCCCCCTAGGCCTTTACAATTCTATGCATGGTATGTCTGTACGTATGTCTGGTTTTTATATTAATGGGTTTTTAATCATTTTTAGTATTAGATTACTATTGTACACTGTTTTATTGTTGCTGTTAGCCGCTCCGAGTCTCCAGAGAGGGGCGGCATAGAAATCCAATAAATAAATAAATGAATGAATGAATGAATGAATGAATGAATGAATGAATAAATAAATAAATAAATAAATAAATAAAAATGGTTTCGACTCAGTAGAACCAGTGATGGGCTTCTACGGGTATGGTCAAGTATGCAGAACCGGTAAAAAAAAATTGAATTTTTTTTCTTTTTTTTCCTTCTGGGTATGTTTTTCCTATAGCAGGAAATGAGATTGAAAGTGTATAATTTTAGAAGAGTTGTGCGTGCGTGTGTACATATACACACAGTTTATATAATAGATGTTGTGGTTGGCTCTGGCCCAGCTAATGCCCCAGGGAACAGGGAGGTGGATGCAGGGGAAAATTCAACATGTCACAGGCCTGTGTTATTGCAGACAGAATCAGATCAGAGTTTAGTTTCCTCGGACGAAGAAGAAGGTGGGAGTGACTCGGCAGAGGAGGGCTTGGCACACAGCCAAGGCAGTCAATCTTCCTTATCTTCTATTGCTTCAGATGATGACATTTTGGACCCACACAAGCGCAGAATTATGCGTAGATGAGACCAAGTAAGAACATATTACAGGAAATAAGGGAGGCCACATGTTTTTGGGTGCGGCTCCAGTAATTAGGGCTGCTGCTATAAATAGCAGCATGTGGGTTTGGCCATTGTGGAAGAATATCTGTTGCAGTTTCATCAGGAATCTTGTGTGCTGGACTTGGTTGCTTTTTCATGCCTTTGAAACCAAAGCAGAGCAGCGTGTGTGTGTGTGTGTGTGTGTGTGTCTCCCTTCATTGGAAGAAGAAGGGGTGTGAATTTTCTCCACAGCTGCTGGCTAAGTACTTAATGACTACTTAAGGGACATTGTACAGACTACCCGGTTGTTTTGGGAAGAGTGCTCTTTGCAATACAAAAAGAGTGCTTAGTTTATTTTGACTTTTGTGATAAAGAACATTGTTTTGAATTTTCAAACGTGTGCGTGTGCGTGTGTGTGTATGTGTGTATGAAATTTGTATCCTTGAATTTTCGGGAGGCTGCTATCAGACAGCCCGACAGAACCATAGATAATGTATATTTTGTTGGGTGGCAGATCCAAGCCAGACAGTTATGGAGGTGCAGATGACAGACTCAATGATTCCTCGGTAGAACTGGATCAGCAGTTTCTTGGGCAGTTGGAGCTTCCTGGGACAATTGGAGAATCTTATTGTCAGGCTGGGACTGTGTGGCTCAGAGCAGGGGGCCCTTGGCCAAGGGTGAAGCCGCTCTTCGGAAGGGTCCCTTGTATACGGGATTGGTCTCTGCCCATTCCTTTCAGCCTTGCCTGGCCGAGGTTTTGAGAGACAGAGCCGTGAAGAAGAATACAGTATTGTGACTTGAAATAAACAGCACTATTAGCATAAAGGGGCTCCCTAATTAACCAACATTTCCCCATTACTGTAGTTTTTATTTCATTAAATGGCAATTACAGAAGAGCTGTTGATATTCACTGAAATGTTTACTATGCAACTTTCTATATGTATTTATATCTGTAAACATATGTCCAGTGCCTTTTGTTTTATTTTTTAACTCCCATTTTTCTTCTTTAATAATTTTTGCACATTTTCCATCTTTCCTTCTTTCCTTCCTTCCTTCCTTCATTCCTTCCTTCCTTCCTTCTTTCTTTCTTTCTTTCTTTTTTCTTTCTCTCTTCTTTCTTTCTCTCTTTCTTCTCTCTTTCCTTCTTTTTTCTTTCTTTCTTTCCTTTTTCTCTTTCTTTTTTCTTTCATTCTTCTTTCTTTCTCTCTCTCTCTCTTTCTTTTTCTTTCCTTCTCTTTTCTTTTTCTTTAATTCTTCTTTCTTTCTCTCTCTCTCTCTTTCTTTTTTCTTTCTTTCCTTTTTCTTTTTCTTTTTTCTTTCTTTCTTCTTTCTTTCTCTCTCTCTTTCTCTCTTTCTTTTTTCTTTCCTTCTTTCTTTTTTCTCTTTCATTTTTCTTTAATTCTTCTTTCTTTCTTTCTCTCTTTCTCCATTTCTTTCTCTCTCTCTCTCCCTCTCTTTCTTTCTTTCTTTCTTTCTTTCTTTCTTTCTTTCTTTCTTGTTTTGTTTAGTTAGTTTTAAAATCAGAAGAACAGCTCTTGTTATGTTCCTTCAATATATCTGACAATGCCTTCCCAATAATTAGTTCCAGAAGTAAAATTACCGGTATCTTATTTAAATTAATGAAAAATTGCCAACACTATTCTCCTTTGCTTAGTACTGAGGTCACTTTTGGGAACTGGTTTCCTGTAAAATTCATTCGGATTCAACATTTGACTTATGCCCATGTATGATATAATATTAGCTGGATATCTTTGATCTCTGGATGATGCGTCCAATATATTAATTGCCTGAATGTAGATCTGAACAGATTCTCACAGCCTTTTGTTCTGAGGATAGGGCCCGCAGTGTCCAGGGCCACCCCAAAAGTCCCAGGGCTTCCAATTGCCCTCCCTCCTGGCTGACGTCACAGGGACCTAAAACCCCAGCCCTGATCTGGCATGGCTGGAGTTAAGTTCGGCTTTCCCTGCTCAATCCTCCTGCGAGTGGTTAACACGTTATGGATTGCTTTGCCCAACTTCCTTAGTGGATTGCAGGCTGTGGAAAATAATTAAAACCAAGCCATGGCTTGTTTGGTTTGTTCCCACAGGAATAAACCAGAGTGCTTAATTTGCAAAGTTTGTTAAACAAATCGTGGACCATAATTTGTCAGTATAACTGAGTGTAATCATACTGCTTGCTGGCTTTTCACGACTTCTGACAAGGGATCTAATCAATGACCCAATGGGAAAGTGGTGCCAAGATTGAGTGGGTAGTTAGGCAGCTGAGCCCCAGTCAGGGAGCCCCAGGGAAAGAGGTTTAAGGTGTGAGATTCCAAGTGGAGTTTGGCGGCAGATAAAGGAACATGTCCAGTCTGCATTTGTTGAAACCAAACCATCCATCATCTATTTCTCATCTTTTCTCTCTCTCCCTCTCACATATCTCTCTCTCTCTCTCTCTCTCTCTCTCTCTCTCTCTATATATATATATATATATATATATATATATATATATATATATATATATTATATATATATATATATATATTATATATATATATATATATAAGCACTTAAAAACTGAATTGAACAAACTCAAAGATGTATTAATTTCTAATGGATTCAAAGAGAAAACAATAACAAACCTAATAAAAAAAGAGACACCCCCCCAAAAACAAGATCAAGAACAGGACAATGGCACCACCATCCTTCCTTACATCAAAGGCACCACGGATAAAATTAGTAAAATTCTGCACAAACATAACATCAAAACTTCATTTTGCACTAACCAAAAAATATCTAATATCCTAAGGAGCCCCAAAGATAAAATCCAATTGGAATACCAAGGAATCTATGAAATCCCTTGCAAAACATGTGCAGCCACATACATTGGACAAACTAACCGAAGAGTGAGCCAACGCATAGCAGAACATGTGAATGCAGTCAAAAAAGAAGAAAAGACCTCCTCCCTTGTCCAGCACATTAAAAAAACAGGGCACGAAATTGACTTTGAAAAAACTAAATTACTCCACAAAACAGAGAATTTATATAGAAGAATTTCTCTAGAAGCTATAGAAATTGAGAGGAGACCCCTTTGCATAAATAAAAGAGATGACACGTCCCGCCTACCAGAAATTTGGAAACCAGCCTTAAACAAAAAAAACACTTCATAATAATCAGCATGTCAATCCTTCTAATAATTATGATTTTAGAATTTTATATTTGGAAATCAGCCTTAAACAAAACACTTCATAAAAATCTCCATGTCATTCCTTCTAATAATTATGATTACACCAACCAATCAGATCACTGAAACATAATCACCCAATCTATTTGCTACATTCAAAACAAATCTCCACCCCCACGCTGTTGTAAAATGGATATATATATATATATATATATATATATATATATATATATATATATATATATCCATCCATCCCTATCAATTTATCTATCTATCTATCTATCTATCTATCTATCTATCTATCTATCTATCTATCTATCTATCTATCTCTATCCATCCCTCCCTCCCTCCATCCATCCATCCATATCTCTCTCTCTCTCTCTCCCTCCCTATCTATCTATCTATCTATCTATCTATCTATCTATCTATCTATCTATCTATTCATCCCTCCCTCCCCCCTCCCTCTATCTATCTATCTATCTATCCATCCCTCCCTCCCTCCTTATCTACCTACCTACCTACCTACCTACCTACCTACCTATCTATCTATCTATCTATCTATCTATCTATCTATCTATCTATCTTGTCCAATACACAATAATACACAATGAAGGTAATAGAGGACACCTTTGAGGAAATAGAAATAGAGAAAGAATAGAAGAGAGAGTATGGGACAAAATAAATCAATGAGAGAATAGAAGAAAGATATAGGGATAGAAGAGAAGATATATGGGTTATAGGAGAGACAATAGGACACACTAGTGCCCTTATGCACGCCTCTTACTGACCTCTTAGGAATCTGGAGAGGTCAACCGTGGAAAGTCTAAGGGTAAAATGTTGGAGGTCAGGGGATGACACTACGGAGTCCGGTAATGAGTTCCACACATCGACAACTTGATTACTAAAGTCATATTTTTTACAGTCATGTTTGGAGCGGTTAATATTAAGTTTGAACCTGTTGTGTGCTCTTGTGTTGTTGTGGTTGAAGCTGAAGTAGTCGTTGACAGGCAGGACGTTGCAGCATATGATCTTGTGGGCAATACCTAGGTCATGTTTAAGGCATCTTATTTGTAAGCTTTCTAGGCCCAGGATTGTAAGTCTAGTTTCGTACGGTGTTCTGTTACGGGAGGAGGAATGCAGGGCTCTTCTGGTGAAGTATCTCTGGACATTCTGCCTAGAAAAGGCGAAAGGGGCTGAGAAGAGCCTGGAAGAAGAGGATGGCTGTGGACGAGGCCTAGGTCTTGTGGTAGGCTTCTCTGGACCCGTGGGCCAAGGGCCTTTTCTGACTATGGAGTTCCAGGTAATAGAAGACCACATTCCTTCTCGAAACAAAGCTCAGGGCAGTCAGCCTCCTTCCCCTTCCCCTTCCTCTTCCCCTTCCCCTCCTCCTCCTCCTCCTCCTGCTGAGCCATGTGGGGTTTCCCTCATAGGCTGGCAAGGTTCTCAGCCGTGCCCTCCTCCTTTGGGCTTGCCCAGGAACATCCCTCCAGGAGTCAGACCAAACTGTTCCCATGGATGGTTGTTAACAAGTTCATAAATTCTTGTACCGTTCACACCAACCCCCATGCCAGGATTTATGACACAAAGTCTCTGTGCTCATAGTAATGAGATTTTCACACTGATCTGCGAGGCTTTTGACAACTGCTGTTATTCACAGGGAAACAGGGGAGTCTGGTGAGGGCAACTGAGTGAGTTTCCTTCCTCTGCAAGGGACAGAAGCAACTAGACTGAAAAGGGCGTCACCAGCCCTCCAGGCCACCTAGCAAATATTCACTGCATCCAAATACAGTGATACCTCGTCTTGCAAACGCCTCGTCATACAAACTTTTCGAGATACAAATCCAGGGTTTAAGATTTTTTTTTGCCTCTTCTTACAAACTGTTTTCAATTTACAAACCCACCGCTGCCGCCACTGGGATGCCCCACCTCTGGACTTCCGTTGCCAGCAAAGCACCCATTTTTGCGCTGCTGGGATTCCCCTGAGGCTTCCCTCCATGGGAAACCCCACCTCCGGACTTCCGTGTTTTTGTGATGCTGCAGGGGAATCCCAGCAGTGCAAAAACGGGCGCTTCGCTGGCAATGGAAGTCCAGAGGTGGGGTTTCCCAGCGAGGGGAGCCTCAGTGAAATTGCAGCATCGCAAAAACACAGAAGTCCGGATGTGGGGTTTCGAGGACTTTGGTGTTTTTGCGATGCTACGATTTCACTGATGCTCCCTTTGCTGGGAAACCCCACCTCTGGACTTCCGTTGCCAGCGAAGTGCTTGTTTTTGTGATGCTGGGGTTCCCCTGCTGGGGTTCCCCTGCAGCATTGCAAAAGAACAGAAGTCCGGAGGTGGGGTTTCCTATGGAGGGGAACCTCAGGGGAATCCCAGCAGCACAAAAACGGGCGCTTCTGCTGGCAAAAGGGGTGAATTTTGGGCTTGCAAGCATTAATCGCTTTTCCATTGATTCCTATGGGAAACATTGTTTCATCTTACAAACTTTTCACCTTAAGAACCTCATCCCGGAACCAATTAAGTTTGTAAGACGAGATATCACTGTATATAGTTATATATACTATACCAATTTATAAGGCCTTGGCAAGGCCACACTTGAAATCCAGCATTTGGTTTTGGTCGCCATGATATAAAAAAGATGCAGTGACTCTAGAAAGAGTGCAGAGAAGAGCAACCAAGATGATTAGGGGACTGGAGGCTAAAACATATGAAGAACAGTTGCAGGAACTGGGCATGGCTATTTTAATTAAAAGAAGGACCAGGGGAGACATGATAGCAGTCTTCCAATATCTCAGGGGTTGCTACAAAGAAGAGGGAATCAAGCTATTCTCCAAAGCGCTTGGGGGTACAACAAGAAGCAATGGGTGGAGACTAAACAAGGAGAGAAGCAACTTAGAACTAAAGAGAAATTTCCTGACAGTCAGAACTGGAAGTATTCAAGAAGATGTTTTATAACCATCTGTCTGAAGTAGTGTCCTGCCTAAGCAGGGGGTTGGACTAGAAGACCTCCAAGGTCCCTTCCAACTCTGTTGTTGTTGTTGTTGTTGTTGTTGTTGTTGTTATTATTATTATTATTATTAATAATAATAATAATAATAATAATAATAATAATAATAATAATTGTTGTGGTTGGCTCTGGCCCAGCTCCTGCCTCAGGGAATGGGGAGGTAGATGCAGGGGGAAATTCAACATGTCACAGGCCTGTGTTATTGCCGACAGAGTCAGATCAGAGTTTAGATTCCTCGGACGAAGAAGAAGGTGGGAGTGACTCGGCAGAGGAGGGCTTGGCACACAGCCAAGGCAGTCAATCTTCCTTATCTTCTATAGCTTCAGATGATGACATTTTGGACCCATGCAAGCACAGAATTATGCGTAGAAGAGACCATGTAAGAACATATTACAGGAAATAAGGGAGGCCACCTGTGTTTGGGTGGGGCTCCAGTAATTAGGGCTGCTGCTATAAATAGCAGCAGCCGGGATTGGCCATTGTGGAAGAATATCTGTTGCAGTTTCATCAGGAATCTTGTGTGCTGGACTTTGTTGCTTTTTCACACCTTTGAAACCAAAGCAGAGCAGCGCTTGCGTGTGTGTGTGTGTGTGTGTGTGTGTGTGTGTGTGTCTTCGTTGGAAGAAGAAGGGGTGTGAAGTTTCTTCACAGCTGTTAGCTAAGTACTTAATGACTGCTTAAGGGAAATTGTACAGACTATCTGGTTGTTTTGGGAAGAGTGCTCTTTGCAATACAAAAAGAGTGCTTAGTTTATGTTGACTTTTGTGATAAAGAACATTGTTTTGAATTTTCAAACGTGTGTGTGTCTGAAATTTGTATCCTTGAATTTTCGGGAGGCTCCTATCAGACAGAACAAATAATAATAATATCCAGTGTACCTGGCTGTTGTGTTAGGCCGTTGTGTTCACAGAGGACAAAGGCTCCCTCCCCATAGATGAAAGGGGAGCATTGCCAGCTCTCCACATAACCGTTCCTTGCAAGAATCACCCCTCTCAGTTTTGGGAATCCTCTCGGAAAGATAGAATTCCCCTTCTGAGGAATTCCTTACCTCCAGAATCCCTTGTCTGGGTGTCTCCGGGACAGATTTACGGCAGGTGTTTGCAAGCATCCTAAGGGATGTCTGTGTCTCAGGCAGCCTCCTGAATTGCCTTTCCATGCTCAGGGCAGCCTATGGACAGGTCCCCCGTTCTGGACAGGCAGGTCTACCAGGTGCAGTGTGTAGACAGCTGAATTTGTCTAGGAGAAGCTTCCCTGCCAAATTAATGCTCCGAGCTGGGAGAGCCACACTGGGAGCACACGAGTCTGGGCAACAGGATTCAGAGCTGCCTTTCAAAATCTGCATGCTGGCAATCTGGTTACTATGGCTACTGAGGTCCGGGGAGGAGGGGAAAAGATGAGTTGAGGATGGATGGATTCAGCAAGCAAGAATCCTCCCTTGCTTGGTAGCCTCGGGCTGCCTCAGCAGTCTTGCAAATAATTTGGAGGTTCTGGGGTTCCTCATCTGCACTGAAGATGGGAGACCCCAAATGGTCTTCTTGCAGGGGCGGCAACATTGCACGGAAGGCTGAGCTCAGCCCTGGGAGAGGCTGCCCAGCAGCAGAGAGACCCAGCAGCAGCCGGTCACAGGGGTTGCCCTAGAGCAGCGGTCACCAACCGGTGACCCGTGGACCACAGCTGGTCTGCAAGAAAATGTTGGTGATCCGCAAAAAAATTATTTGCATTTTTTATTTATTTATTTTATTTTATTTATTTATTACTTAGATTTGTATGCCGCCCCTCTCCGAACACTAAATACAGTGTTCCCTTGATTTTCACAGGGGATGCGTGCCGAGACCGCCCGTGAAAGTTGAATTTCCGCGAAGTAGAGATGCAGAAGTAAATACACTATTTTTGGCTATGAACAGTATCACAAGCCTTCCCTTAACACTTTAAGCCCCTAAATTACAATTTCCCATTCCTTAGCAACCATATAGTTTATTACTCACCATGTTTCTTTATTAAAGTTTATTAAAAAAATATTTATTAAAGGTGGACAAAAGTTTGGTGATGACATATGACGTCATCGGGCAGGAAAAACCGTGGTATAGGGGGGAAAACCACAAAGTATTTTTTAATTAATATTTTTGAAAAACCATGGTATAGACTTTTCACGAAGTTTGAACCCGCGAAAATCGAGGAAACATGTACTATTTTTTTAAAAAAGACAAAACCCATATTACTGGTTCACAGGATTTCAAATTATGAATTTAGTGGTCCCTGAGATTTGAAAGGGTGGCTACCCCTGCCCCAGTGATGGCGAACCTTTTTTTCCTCGGGTGCTAAAAAAGTATGTGTGCACGCTATCGGGCATGCGTGAGTGCCCACACCCATAATTCAATGCCTGGGGAGGGCAAAAACAGCTTCCCCCGCTATCTAGAGGTCATCTAGAGGTTGGAAATGGCCTGTTTCCCAACAAGGGGGCACAATCTGAGGTTAGTTGGGGGAAAAATTAGAAGTAATATGAGAAAACATTATTTTACTGAAAGAGTAGTAGATGCTTGGAACAAACTTCCAGCAGAGTTGGTCGGTAAATCCACAGTAACTGAATTTAAACATGCCTGGGATAAACATATATCCAACCTAAGATAAAATACAAGAAATAGTATAAGGGCAGACTAGATGGACTGTGAGGTCTTTTTCTGCCGTCAGTCTTCTATGTTTCTTCTATTCTAAATGACAGTCAAATTTAGGAACGGCTTTTCGCATGGCAGACGTCTTCCAGAAACGCTTCTGCATAACACCACACTGAGCACCTGCCGATTCGAGGTTCGTCAGCGAGGAGAGGAGGACAAATATGTGGTTGTGTGTTTCATTAACTCCCCCCCCTTTCCAGCCAGAAGAACAAAAAGTCTTATTGTAAGGGATGAGTCATGATGAATCACTTTGAGCAAGGACCACATCAACCACAGACGGGCGGCCCTTCTGGGCTTGGAAACTAAGCAGGATGAGGACTGGTTAATAGGTGGATGGGCAACCTCCAGGGGATTCGAGAGCTCTGGATGGGAGTGGGAGGCTGGAAGAACATCCTAGGACAGTGATGGACAGTTAAAGCAGACATACACACAAACACACCATACATAAATTATATAGGCCCTGGGGAGGGAGGGGGAATGCCTCAATTCCCCCATGCCTGATGTTAGAGGTGAGTTTTAAGGAGTTTACGGAAGGCAAGGAGGGTGGGGGCAGTTCTAATCTCCGAGGGGAGCTGATTCCAGAGAGTCGGGGCCACCACGGAGAAGGCTCTTCCCCTGGGAAGTGTTCCCTTGACTTTAGCGGGGGATACGTTCCAAGACCGCCTGCAAAAGTCAAATTTCCGTGAAGTAGAGATGCTCCCTTTCTTTCCTTCCTTCCTCCCTCTCCCTCCTCCATTTCTGGTTTTACGTACCCCTAGAACCTACAGGGGCAACGGGGTGGCAAGCTGGAGGCTTTGCTGCGCTCACTGCGGCAGCAGGGGGGTGCAGTAAGGCTCGGCTTAAATTGGAGCGTACCAATGGTCCGAGAATTAAAGGGGTGGGATCGGAAAGCTGGGGCAGGAACGGAGCTTATATTTAAAGAAGCAGGACGGCTGAAGTGGAGGGTGTTGTGGTTAGCTCTGGATGGGACTGGGAGGCTGGAAGAACATCCTAGGACAGTGATGGCGAACCTCCACATCTCTCTGTCCCAAAGAATGTGCAGGTAGATGTGGGGGAGACATCCACATGCCGCAGGCCCATTTTGCTCCCGATGGAATCTGCCGAAGAAGCCTCCTCTGACCAAGGAAGCATGAGTGACAGGGAAGAGGGGAGTTTGGCAGACAGCCCAGGAGGAGATCAATCCTTGGATTCTGAACAATCCTTGGATTCTGAACAATCCTTGGATTCTGAACAATCCTTGGATTCTGAACAAGAATTAATGACACATCCATGCATGCGTAGAGTGATGCATAGGAGACAACAACTGAAGGATTATTACAAGAGAAAATGAGGCCACCTGTGGTTGGTTGGGGCTGCTGTAATTAGGGCTGCTGCTATAAATAGCAGCGTGTGGGTTTGGCCGTTGTGAAAGAGTACCTGATCGCAGTTCTTCAGGAATTGTGTGTTGCTGTTTTCTCGACTTTGTTGATTTTTCATGCCTTTGAAACCAAAGCAGAGCAACGTGTGTGTGTGTGTCTCACTTCGTTGGAAGAAGAAGGGGTGTGAAGTCTCTTCACAGCTGCTAGCTAAGTACTTAATGACTGCTTAAGGGAATCTGTACAGACTACCCCGTTGTTTTGGGACGAGTGCTCTTTGCAATACAAAAAAAGTGCTTTGCTTATTTTGAATTTTGTGATAAAGAACCTTGTTTTGAATTTTCAAACGTGTGTGTGTCTGCAATTTGTACCCTTGAATTTTCGGGAGGCTCCTACCAGAGAGCCTGGCAGAACAGAAGGGCAGGGGCAGGAGGAGAGTTAAAACGCGCAGTATTGTACATCCGGCAGCCCCAGAAAACCCTTGGTGTGCAAAAAAACCACAGAGTATTTTTTTTTAATAATATTTTTTGAAAAACCGTGGTATAGACTTTTTGCGAAGTTCGGACCCGCGAAAATCGAGGGAACACTGTACTGCAGCTGTTTTGTTTTGTTTTTTTTAATCTGAATGCAGCTCAGCTCCTGCAACGGTTCAGAAGACAGGCAGAACATTTGCGCAGAGATTCGAGGAGCATAGCCTCTGCCCAGGACCTTCATCTCCAAGCCGATTTTGCCTCTCTCCCCCAGCAGTCAGAAGTTGCCCAACCCTCCCCTGGACGGGGAAAGAAAGTTACCTAATTGCAACTTCTGAAGCTGTGACAGGCTACCGCAGTCGGGCCAGGCCTATTTATAACGCCGCACATCATGCGCTCGGCTTGTACAGAACAGCAGATCCCTCTCCCTTTCTTTCTCCCTCCTGCCATTAATTAATAAGACTCCTTCTGTGGTGCTAATTCCAGATGCTGAAATGAGCAGCCAAACCAGGCGGGCTGCCAACACAGGCGAGCGTGGCCCACCGCAAGAAGGGAGGAGGAGGAGGCCGGTGGAGAAGGAGAGGGAGGGAGGGGACGTCCCCAGAGGCAGCCCTGTCCAAGGCCCGGCCAGAGGAATGCTGGAGGGGCTGAGATCACAGAGAAGAAGGCAGAGGGCTCTGTGGCCCCTCTGGGACAATGTGGGTGGGGGAGAAGATCTGACTGACAGGCCATTCGCGATGTCACTGCTGCAGATTCAAAGCAGCCTGGACCATTTTTCATTTTACTGGCAATTAATTGGAGAATGCAGCAAGGGAGGGCCTGGCGCCCTGAGCAGCATAGAAACATAGAAGATGGACGGCAGAAAACGACCTCATGGTCCATCTAGTCTGCCCTTATACTATTTCTTGTATTTTATCTTAGGATGGATATATGTTTATCCCAGGCATGTTTGAATTCAGTTGCTGTGGATTTACCGACCACGTCTGCTGGAAGTTTGTTCCAAGCATCTACTACTCTTTCAGTAAAATAATATTTTCTCATATTACTTCTAATCTTTCCCCCAACTAACCTCAGATTGTGCCCCCTTGTTCTTGTGTTCACTTTCCTATTGAAAACACTTCCCTCCTGAACCTTATTTAACTTTTAACGTACTTAAATGTTTCGATCCTGTCCCCCCTTTCCCTTCCGTCCTCCAGACTATACAGATTGAGTTCATGAAGTCTTTCCTGATAAGTTTTATGCTTAAGACCTTCCACCATTTTTGTAGCCCGTCTTTGGACCCGTTCGAGTCTAGGGAGAGGGGCGGCATACAAATCCAATAAAATCAAATCAATAAATCAAATCAATTTTATCAATCTCTTTTTGTAGATGATGTCTCCAGAACTGAGCACAGTATTCCAAATGGGGTCTCACCAGCGCTCTATACAGCGGGATCACTGTCTCCCTCTTCCTGCTTGTGATACCTCTAGAGTTTTGCCTTGACCACCTGGGTCATAACAACGTAATAACTTTTTGCAAACTTCTGATAAGCAAAGTCAACAGGTAGCCAGATTGACTTAACAACCGTATTACTAATTTAAGAATTGCAGTGATTCATTTAACAAATGTGGCAAGAAAAGTTGTAAAATTGGACAAGACTCCCTTAACAAATTTCTCCCTTATCCATGTAAATTTTGTGGCTCAATTGTGGTTGTAGGTTGAGGATTTCCTATTATTATTTTTATTATTATTTATTGGATTTTTATGCCGCCCCTCTCCGTAGACTCAGGGCGGCTAACAGTAATAAAAAACATCATATAAATCCAATACTAAAACAACTAAAAACCCTTATTGTAAAAACCAAATATCCCTACAAACAAACATAACATGCATAAATTGTAAAGGCCTAGGGGAAAAGAATATCTCAGTTCCCCCATGCCTGATGGCAGAGGTGGGTTTTAAGGAGCTTACAAAAGGCAAGGCGGGTGGGGGCAATTCTAATCTCCGGGGGGAGTTGGTTCCAGAGGGCCGGGGCCGCCACAGAGAAGGCTTTTCCCCTGTTGCCATGTGTCTGACTTTTATCTTGAGATTCTGCCAGGGTCATAATGAAAAACGGTCATAAATCACCCCAGTATCATTGGGATTTTCAGATTTTCAATGCATTGTTTAAGTGCGTGGAGTGCATATTTCTACCCTGTCATTAAAAACACTTCCTTGGAGAAACGAAGTTGGAGTTTTTGTGAGATGGTCCAACAATTAGGTACAATTTCTGTGATTAATATGAATGTTTTTGCCTATAATATTATTTTTGTTTCAGACAATACCTATTCTGGCAACGGATGTACCATTTAAACAATGACAGAAGGATGCATCTAAATTTGTACAGCAAGGAAAAACACCCACGTTAAATATGAGGTGTTGTTATGCCGGGCTGCACGTTACAAGCCCCCAATTAAGTCCAAAGGAGAAATTCAAACACACACATTTGGAAAGTAAACAAAGTTGGTTTATGAAAAGGAAAATACTGTCCAAAACGCACTTTTAAGCAGCCAAAGTGCTCTCCCACACACAACAAGCCTTGAATGCTGTGAAAAACATAAAACAAAAGCAAAGCAGATAAAAAGCAGCTGTGAAGAAGTCACAGCTACCCCCCTTCAAGAGTCCTCATGCTTAAACTTAACTGTAAATTAGTCCAAGAGTCCTGTAAAATCCTGAAACAGTTCTAAAAGTCCTTGTACAATCCAGATGTAAAACACACTTCTCTCTCTCTCTCTCCAAATGGATAAACTCCCACACCAACTATCTGTGTTTGAACTATTTGCTCAGTTTAAAGTGCGTGTGCACCGTTTATTTTTGGATAAACCGCTTTTATGTTTACTATGCATCAGCGTGTATGTGTTTGAATTTACATTCCTGACTTCATTGGGGCTTGTAACGTGGAGCCCGGCATAACAGAAATAAGGAGAAATCAACCAGTGGAACAGCTTGCCTGCGGAAGTTGTGAGAGCTCCAACAGTTGAAATTTCAAAGGGAGATTGGACTGCCATTTGTCCAAAATAGTGTAGGGACTCCCACTTGACTGGGGGGTTGGACTAGATGATCTACAACAGTGGTTCTCAACCTGGGGGTCGGGACCCCTTTGAGGGTCGATAGACCGTTACACAAGGGTCACCTAAGACCATGGGAAAATACAAATTTTTCATGGTGTTAGGAACTAAAGCTTCTATTCTGGAACCTTGGAATATATGTTTACAATCTGACCAATCAGGTGTTTACAGTGGGGGTATCCCTCTGACCTTCCTGCCAATCAGCTTAAAGATCTGTGGGGAGAATTGGCTCTAGACTTATGGCTGGGGGTCACCACAACATGAGGAACAGTATTAAGGGGTCATGGCTTTAGATAGGTTGAGAACTGTTCTGCCTAACGGGGCTCAGGCGGTAATTAAGAGTCTAGGAAAGAAGGTCAGACACACACGGGCAGTGATAAACAGCACAATTGTATTAAACACAAAAGGAAAAACTAAACAAGATGTCTTTATTCTTCAGGAGTAAACCACAGTTCTAAGCAACAGTTCAGATAGATACACAGTGCATGTGAAGTGAAAAAACAACCAAATATAAAGTTCACGTAGCAGGAAAGTTCCAGGAGTTCTCCGAAGTCACGAGGCAGGATAGAAGCCATGATTCACAGGTTTCCCAATGCCCACTTGCCTGAACATGCTGGGTTGAATCCAAAAACACAGAGCAAAGATCTCAAAGCAGGAAACAGCAAAGTCATCCAAACCACACAGATAAACGTCCACGGTTTGCCTCTACCTCTGTTCCCTTTTGTAACTGTAGCCCTCATTATGGGCACCACACCCAGCCCTCATTCTGTGGACCACACCCAAACACAGGTGACACTATAATCACTTTTGATAATCCCGTAATTGAGCCCTACGTTGCATTGCTCTACGGCTATGCATATTGATTATGTGTTCGGCATTCGAATCCAGAGAAGAGAGGCTATCCGATGGGCTGCTGCCAAGTCCCCTGGGCTGTCTGCCAGCTCCTCTGGGCTATCTGCCAACTCTTCTGAGCTATCTGCCAAATCCTCTGGGCTGTCGGCCAAGTTTTCCTGGCTGTCAGCCATGCTTTCACAATCGCTCTGTGACACATGTCTCACATACGTGGGAGCAGCAGCCGGCCCAGGCCCAAACACAACAAGAACCACTGATCTACAAGGTCCCTCACCTACAAAAAGATATTGATAAAATTGAACGGGTCCAAAGATGGGCTACAAGAATGGTGGAAGGTCTTAAGCATAAAAAGTATCAGGAAAGACTTAATGAACCCAATCTGTATAGTCTGGAGGACAGAAGGAAAAGGGGGGACATGATCGAAACATTTAAATATGTGAAAGGGTTAAATAAGGTCCAGGAGGGAAGTGTTTTTAATAGGAAAGTGAACACAAGAACAAGGGGACACAATCTGAAGTTAGTTGGGGGAAAGATCAAAAGCAACGTGAAAAAATATTATTTCACTGAAAGAGTAGTAGATCCTTGGAACAAACTTCCAGCAGACGTGCTTGGTAAATCCACAGTAACTGAATTTAAACATGCCTGGGATAAACATACTGTATATCCATTGTAAGATAAAATACAGAAAATAGTATAAGGGCAGACTAGATGGACCATGAGGTCTTTTTCTGCCGTCAGTCTTCTATGTTTCTATGTTTCTATGTCCCTTCCAACTCTGTTAATCTGTTAACGCTTTAAAAACCATTGTGGCGGGTGGGCTATTCTTAGGGTATGGAATAAATATAAACATAAGTCCTGCCTGAAAATGTCTTTGTGGCTTTTTATACAAGAAAAACGATATGTAAACATAAATGATGTTTATTCTGATGTACACTAAGATTTTTTTTGTCCTAGAGATTGTGAAATAAAATCAAGATAAAGTTTGATTACAAGGACAGCAGCCTTGCTAATGGTTTTCTTTTGTAAATGGAAAGAGTTAAACTGAATAAAAGGTTTTATGGTTTTGAGCAAAGTGAGCTTGAGCTGGAAATAGAATTATGTACTAATGCCAGTGTTATTGCTAAAATTTAGAAAAGTTTGCTGAAATATGAGACAGAAGGGCAAATGAAAGAATGTACAATAAATTGGGCTGAAAATTATATATAATATACAAATGGACCAGTGGGAAAACATGTTACTGAAAGGACTGAAATTCACATCATGTTCTAGTCTCTGAGATAATTTTTATTAAATCATATATTGTTGATATTTCCCACCAGAGAAATTTGTAGAATGTATACGTTCTGCCGGGCTCTCTGGTAGGAGCCTCCCGAAAATACAAGGGTAAAAATTTCAGACACATTCACGTTTGAAAATTCAAAACAATGTTCTTTATCACAAAATCCTTTATTTGTTTGTTTGTTTGTTTATTTTATTTTATTTTATTTTATTTTATTTTATTTTATTTTATTTTATTTTATTTTA
Source organism: Erythrolamprus reginae (assembly GCF_031021105.1). NCBI lineage: Eukaryota > Metazoa > Chordata > Lepidosauria > Squamata > Dipsadidae > Erythrolamprus > Erythrolamprus reginae. The sequence goes on along the minus strand of NC_091958.1, from coordinate 41,290,561 downwards.
TTTTATTTTATTTTATTTTATTTTATTTTATTTTATTTTATTTTATTTTATTTTATTTTATTTTATTTTATTTTATTTTATTTTATTTTATTTTATTTTATTTTATTTTATTTTATTTTATTTTATTTTATTTTATTTTATTTTATTTTATTTTATTTTATTTTATTTTATTTTATTTTATTTTATTTTATTTTATTTTATTTTATTTTATTTTATTTTATTTTATTTTATTTTATTTTATTTTATTTTATTTTATTTTATTTTATTTTATTTTATTTAGTTATTTTGTCCAATACACAATGAGGGTTTTAGTGGGTATATATCAATATACACATAGTAAAATACATGATGAAGAGGAGATACTCATAGTAAAATATATCTAAGAAATAATAGAAAAGAAGATATAGGAATAGAATATATCAATGAAAGAATAGAAGAAGAGATATAGGAATAGAGGAAAGGGATAGGAGATATAGGAGAGCAATAGGACAGGGGACGGAAGGCACTCTAGTGCATTTGTACTCGCCCCTTACTGACCTCTTAGGAATCTGGATAGGTCAACCGTAGATAATCTAAGGGTAAAGTGTTGGGGGTTTGGGGATGACACTATGGAGTCCGGTAATGAGTTCCATGCTTTGACAACTCGGTTACTGAAGTCATATTTTTTACAGTCAAGTTTGGAGCGGTTAATATTAAGTTTAAATTGTTGTGTGCTCTTGTGTTGTTGTGGTTGAAGCTGAAGTAGTCACCGACAGGCAGGACGTTGCAGCATATGATCTTGTGGGCAATACTTAGATCTTGTTTAAGGCGTCTTAGTTCTAAACTTTCTAGGCCCAGGATTGAAAGTCTAGTCTCATAGGGTATTCTATTTCGAGTGGAGGAGTGAAGGGCTCTTCTGGCGAAGTATCTTTGGACATTTTCAAGGGTGTTAATGTCTGAGATGCGATATGGGTTCCAAACAGATGAGCTGTATTCGAGGATGGGTCTGGCAAAAGTTTTGTAAGCTCTGGTAAGTAGTGTGAGATTGCCAGAGCAGAAGCTACGTAGGATTAGGTTTACAACTCTTGAAGCTTTTTTGGCTATATTGTTGTAGTGGGCTTTGGCACTTAAATCTTTTGTTATTAGTATACCAAGGTCTTTAACCGAGTGGGGATTATCTGTGATAATTTGATTATTCAGTTCGTATTTGGAGTTCAGATTCTTCTTCCCAATGTGTAGGACAGAGCATTTGCTAGTTGAGATTTGGAGTTGCCAAGTGTTAGACCACTCAGGAACAGCGTCAAGGTCTTTTTGGAGAGTAGTTGTGTTATCGGTTGTGTTGAATAGTTTTACATCATCGGCGAAGAGGACACAGTTGCTTGTGATGTAATCGCAAAGGTCATTGATGTAGAGAATGAAGAGCGTTGGTCTTTAGTTGTCTCCTATGCATCACTCTACGCATGCATGGATGTGCCATTAATTCTTGCTCAGAATCCAAAAATGATACAGATGATTGATCTCCTCCTGGGCTGTCTGCCAAACTTCCCTCTTCCCTGTCACTCATGCTGCCTTGGTCAGAGAAGGCTTCATCGGCAGAATCCATCGGGAGCAAAACAGGCCAATGGCATGTGGATGTCTCCCCCACATCCACCTGCACATTCCTTGGGGCAGGAGCTGGGCCAGAGCTAACCACAACAGTATAAGGGCACTTTGAATCTTTTCTGGAAATATAAACAATATGAAGGGACAGTTTATCATGTTTTGTAAAAAAAAAAAAAAAAAAGCCAAAATTTGGATACAAATATACATGCATTAATTCAAATGATTTTAAAGGTTAAAGTACAATGGAAACCAGAACCTTTTCTTTTGGGACTAATGGAACCAACAACTAGAAGAAAATCAGATCTTTCTTTTCATATATGACAACTGCAGTGAGATGATTCTATGTGTAAAAATTGAGAGCCTCACCAACACCCACGAACAGAACAGTTGGGGAAGATGATGGACTTTGAAGAGATAGCTAAATTAACCATTTTGATTAGAGAGAGAGAGAAAAATCGTAGCTTACATGTATGGCTGACTGGGGACCTTCTTAAAGACAGTTAACACGAAACAGAAAAACTTATATTTCTGATTTATGGTTTTGATGATTATAGAAAACTGGATAATAGAAAAGAGTGAACTTTTTTGGTAAATACAGAGTAAGAGATAATTTTGTAGCTGTGTTATATTTGCTGCAAAGGAAACCAGAAGCTTCCTTCCTTCCTTCCTTCCTTCCTTCCTTCCTTCCTTCCTTCCTTCCTTCCTTTTTCTCCCTCCCTCTCCCTCCTACAATTATATCTCCTTTATTTCATATATCTTTTCTTCCTTTCATATATCTTCTCCTCTATTTTTATATCTTTTCTTCTATCCTTTTCTTTATATATGTCTATACATGTCTTTATACATGTCTATTCTCTTCAATATGTATTGTGCATTGGACAAAATAAAAAAAAATATGTTTAGTGTTTCTGTAAAACTATAATCTCTCTCTCTCTCCTAACTATCTATCTGTCCGTCCGTCCATCCATCCATCCATCCATCCATCCATCCATCCATCCATCCATCATCTATCTCCCAGACCATTCGGGTTTGGCTGAATCTTCCTCAGTCCAACCCTGCATCTGGTTCATTTTTCATCTCTGTTGCAAGATCTCCCAGTAGGGCTGCCATTTCTTCACTAGGCCACCCACTTGCCTGGGCATCTCTTCCCTTTAACCAGCCTGACCATCTGCAGCCTTTTCGGTGTTGCATGGGAAGGACGAGGAAATGGGCCTTTGCAGCCACTGAGAAGCAGCCATGTATCACTGGTGGCAGGTTCTGGCTTCTCGCTTGCCTCACTGGGGGTAAAGAAGAGTTGCAGTGATTGAATGCAGCAGACTCATTCATCTTGGAGATGTCCGAAATGGCCCGTGTTTCCTTGGGAAATGACAGAGGTTGCCGATCAGTTTCCGGTCACAATTCAAAGTGTTGGTTATGACCTATAAAGCCCTTCATGGCACCAGACCAGATTATCTCAGGGACCGCCTTCTGCCGCACGAATCCCAGCGACCAGTTAGGTCCCACAGAGTGGGTCTTCTTCTTCTCCGGGTCCCGTCAACTAAACAATGTCACTTGGCGGGACCCAGGGGAAGAGCCTTCTCTGTGGCAGCCCTGGCCCTCTGGAACCAACTGCCCCCAGAGATTAGAATAGCCCCCACCCTCCTTGCCTTTCATAAACTACTTAAAACCCACCTCTGTCGCCAGGCATGGGGGGATTGAGATACTCTTTCCCCCTAGGCCTTTACAATTTTATGCATGGTATGTCTGTATGTATGTTTGGTTTTACAATAAGGGTTTTTAACTGTTTTAGTATTGGATTATTATTATATGCTATTTTACTGCTGTTGTTAGCCACCCCGAGTCTGCGGAGAGGGGCAGCATACAAATCCAATAAATAAATAATGAATGAATGAATAAATAAATAAATAAAAAACAAACAAACAAACAAACAAACAAACAAACAAACAAACAAACAAAAGGGGAGTCCTGATCTATTCCAAAGGCCAACATCCCGGACAGAATCTGGGTCTTGTTCAAAGTGAAGGTGAGGCTGGTCAGGCACTTGAACTGGTCTCCTCAACCAGCAGAATTGTAAGCAGGCACCATGGTCGTTGATCCAGAAGCCACTGCAGATTCTAGGATTCCCCAGGAAGAGTTGCTTTCTGGAGCACCAACGGGCAATCTCATGGCTTCCCCTTTATCCAGAGAGGTTCCATTGGCCCAGATACCTCGCATGCGTAAGCAAAAATCCTCACCGAAACACGGCCGCACCTGCCCTGGAACTCAGTGTTATTGCTAAAATTTAGGAAATTTTGTGTGACTAATAACCTAAACTACATAATGGGCAGCAGATGAGAAAATCAAATTTAAAAGCAAACAATTTTAGCTTTCCTTTCTCCTTCTGCTACCATGTTGTACGACCAAACAGCTGGAGTTCACCCTTCAAGCAAGCCAGAGGTGAGCTGCTAAGGTGGAACGGTGAGGTGTGCTCTCCCCCGTGGCTCCGAGTGCTAGCAGAGTCCAGCGCAATTACACTACTGTACCTGGGCAGGTAGCAAAATCATGCACGGACACACAGTTGTGCCCATGTTACCCCACCAAAACATGGGTGCATATGTGCCCGTGTGTGATTTTGCTACCTGCCCAGGTGCAATTGCATAGTTGTTCTGGACTCTGCAAGAATTCAGAGCCAGGGGGGGGTGAGCCCACGTCACCATTCCAGCTTAGCAGCTCATCTCTGTAGAGAGGATTTTGGATCGCCTCAGAAAGAGGTGCCTGGGAGGTGCTTTGGCCCCTCTGTCCACCCTCTCACCCCCTCCAGTTTTTCAAAAGGATCCTTAAGGCCCATCCTCTACCTTGGGAGGGGGGGCTTTCAAGCCCCTCCTCAGGGATCTATAGCAGTAATTTTCAACCTTTTTTGAGCCACGGCACATTTTTTACATTTACAAACTCCTGGGGCACACCACCAACCAAAATGACAAAAAACGACACTCTAACACAGTACATTTTATACATATAGTTAATCAGGTTTCTAAATGTATTTATACTCACTCAGTGTGAAACCTGGGCCTGTTTCGATGAACATCTAGTGGTGGCAACATTTACCTCCAGTTCTGACCAGGATTAGAAATGGGGAGGAGTAGCAGCTTCAACTACTCGCCGCGGCCACACAATGATCAGTGTGCGACAGCCCAAGCGGGGACCTTCCTGGGTGTGGATGAGAGGCGGCCCGCTATTGGTTCATCGCTAGTGGTCGGGATGAATCCTAGAAGGTGATTGGCCAGTGAGCGTTTCCTGTGCCTCCACTCTTCCTGTCGCTGATAGCTGGAGGGATTGCGAGGGGAATGTTTATGTTCGGATGGAGGCGGCTGGCGGCGGGCCAGATAAATGGCCTCTGTGGGCCGTATCCAGCACGCGGGCCATAGTTTGGGGACCCATGTTTAATTTCTCCACGGCACACCTGACCATGTCTCATGGTTGAAAAACTACTGGTCTATAGGGTCATTTGACAGGGCTTGACTTGCAGTGAAAGCACTGCACCAGGGCTGGGCTGGGAGCTCCTTACAAGGGTGTCCAGTCAACGAAGAAGTGGATGTGATGTGCCGGTGCCTGGAGGCTGTTGGGGCCTGGATGGGTGTCAACAAACTCAAACTCAACCCAGACAAGACAGAGTGGCTGTGGGTCTTGCCTCCCAAGGACAATTCCATCTGTCCGTCCATTACCCTGGGTGGGGGAACTATTGACTCCCTCAGAGAGGGTTCACAACTTGGGTGTCCTCCTTGATCCACAGCTGACATTGGAACATCATCTTTCGGCTGTGGCGAGGAGGGCGTCTGCCCAGGTTCGCCTGGTGCACCAGTTGCGGCCCTATTTGGACTGGGAGTCATTACTCACAGTCGCTCATGCCTCATCACCTCGAGGTTCGATTACTGCAATGCTCTCTACATGGGGCTACCTTTGAAAAGTGTTCGGAAACTTCAGATCGTGCAGAACACTGCCGCGAGAGCCATTGTGGGGCTTCCTAGATTCGTCCACGTTTCTGCAACACTCCATGGCCTGCATTGGCTGCCGATCAGTTTCCAGTCACAAAGTGTTGGTCATGACCTTTAAAGCCCTGCATGGCATTGGACCAGAGTACCTCCGGAACCGCCTGCTACCGCACGAATCCCAGCAACCGATAAGGTCCCACAGAGTTGGCCTTCTCCGGGTCCCGTCGACCAAACAATGTCGTTTGGCGGGCCCCAGGAAAAGAGCCTTCTCTGTGGCGGCCCCGGCCCTCTGGAATCAACTCCCCCCGGAGATTAGAACTGCCCCCAGACTCCTCGTCTTTCTTAAATTACTCAAGACCCATCTATACCGCCAGGCATGGGGGAGTTGAGACACCTTCCCCCAGGCTTTTTTATATTTATGTTTAGGTATGTATATGTTGTTTGCTTTTTTAAATATCATAGGGTTTTATGTGCTTTTTAATATTAGATTTCTTTTCGCTGGAATATTGTTTTTATTATTGTTGTGAGCACCGTTCCCCATAAGCTGCACCCGTGAGCAGGCGCGCACCCCCAAATACCCCCCTGCGCGCCATTTTCCATGGGCGCGCAGTCCCCATCCCCCTGCCAGCCCGCGGGGGGGGGGGGCGGCAGTAAAAGGAAAGGGAGCCGCGGCTGCCCCTACCTCCCCACCGTGCCTCCGGCCCCCCGCCCGCCCGATCCGCTCCCTCTCCTCCTCCTCCTCCGCCTCCTGCGCTCCAGCCAGGGGGCTGTGAGAGATAGTTTTCTCCGTGCGCTTCGGGAATGCCCGCCCCACCCCTCTCACAGCCCCTTCGCTGGGAGCTCTTTCCTTCCGAGCTTTCAGCAAGGGGGCTGCAGTAGAGGCAGGGCAGGCGTTCCCGAAGAACTCGGAGAAAGCGCTCTCGCAGCCCTCTCTCTGAAAGAGAGAGAGGGAGAGGGAGAGGGAGAGAGAACATTGGTTGTGAGCCGCCCCAAGTCTTCGGAGAGGGGCGGCATACAAATCTAATAAATTGAATTGAATTGAATTGAATTGAAGGGCCCCACACATTAATTCCAGTCACAGTTGGGCTTCCTCTATCGCCCTATAAACACCTCTCCACTTTCAATTAACATTTTCCATCTCCTGTTTCGCTGCATATTATATTGAACTAATTTAGAAGGATTGGTAAAGATAGTTTTCACACTTCACCGGAAAGCTTAATGAAATAATTATACCTCTACCTACAACAAGCATGAGGGTATTGCATAAGCATCTCTGAAGTCATTGAAAGTTGAAACTTCCCTGGGATACCTGCCCAGACCCTCCAACGCATCAGCCCATTCCGGGAGGGTGATGGAGAGGAGGAGGAGGAGGAAGCTCAAGGGTGAAATAGCATGGAATCCTAACTCAGGCTGGACAGCCTCTGCCTCCACGTTGAGGACACCACTGCCTGGTCCATCCTTCACGTGGGAACCTGGAGCATGAGGCTCGGACCCAGGGGGGCTGTGCCACCGAACCCATGGAGAATCTTCCCTCGGGAACTGGGCTTCTCTGGGGGGCACAAGGTCCTGGGCTCTCTCCACTGCTGCTAGCCTTCTGCATGGAAGAGATCACTACCTTTGAAAAGGGTTCGGAAACTTCAGATCATGCAGAATGCGGCTGTGAGAGCAATTTTGGGTTTTCCCAGATTACCACCAGTCCTGACCAGGATTAGAAATTGGGACCATGGGGAGGAGTAGCAGCTTCAACTACTCGCCGCGGCCACACAATGACAAGTGCGCGGCAGCCTGAACGGGGACCTTCTTGGGTGTGGATGAGACGCGGCCTGCTATTGGTTCATCGCTAGTGGTCGGGATGAATCCTAGAAGGTGATTGGTCAGTGGGCGTTCCCTGTGCCTCCACTCTTCCTGTCTCTGATGGCTGGAGGGTTTGGGAGGGGAATGTTTATGTTTGGATGGAGGCGGCTGGCGGCGGGCCGGATAAATGGCCTCTGTATGGAGTTTGGGGACCCATGTTTAATTTCCCCACAGCACACCTGACCATGTCTCACACTAGTGTGCCACGGCATACATAGAAGATTAGAAACATAGAAGATTGACGGCAGAAAAAGACCTCATGGTCCATCTAGTCTGCCCTTATACTTACACACTGGTTGGAAAACACTGCGCTAGAACTCATAGCCACAGGGGTAAGAATACATCACCCTTCCCCCTTAGCAGCCCACCTCTGCGGAGTCTCTCTTTGGCTGCCCCTCCATTGCAGTGGAGCGCCTGACTCTCCCAGCATTAAACGGGGCAGAGGCCGTGATGCAGCCGGCCGATCCTCAAGGGGCGAGCGGGGCCTCCAGTAATGGGAAGCCGAATGCTCCCTGGTGATGCTGGGGAATTACCGCTTCTGCATGCATAATCAATGGGAACCGCGAGGCAGCCAGGGTGGGAAAGGAGGGGGGTGCAGCAGGATGGGCCAAGAGAAGCTACAGCTGCACGAGACAAGACAAATCCACTGAGTTCCCTTCCAGGTTCTCTTCAGGACAGCCGTCGGGCCCCCCATGCCCCCCATTGCCTTGCCCGCTGGCTCTGTGGCCAGAAATGTTCATTCCACCTTATTTATTTATTTTATTTATTAGATTTGTAGGCCGCCCCTCTCCGAAGACTCGGGGCAGCTAACAACAATAAAAAAGACAATGTAAACAAATCTAATATTAAAAATAATCTAAAAAACCCCAATTTAAAGAACCACTCATACATACAAACATACCATGCATAAATTCTATAAGCCTAGGGAGAAGGGAAATTTCAATTCCCCCATGCCTGACGACAGAGGTGGGTTTTAAGGAGCTTGCGAAAGGCAAGGAGGGTGGGGGCAACTCTGATATCTGGGGGGAGTTGGTTCCAGAGAGTCAGGGCCGCCAAAGAGAAGGCTCTTCCCCTGGGTCCCGCCAAACGACATTGTTTAGTCGACGGGACCTGGAGAAGGCCAACTCTGTGGGCCCTAACTGGTCACTGGGATTTGTGCGGCAGAAGGCGTTCCCGGAGATATTCTGGTCCGATGCCATGAAGGGTTTTATAGGTCATAACCAACACTTTGAATTGTGACCGGAAACTGATCGGCAACCAATGCAGATTGCGGAGTGTTGGCGTAACATGGGCATATTTAGGGAAGCCCATGATAGCTCTTGCAGCTGCATTCTGCACGACCTTGCTCTGTAAAGTGCTCAGACCCTGGGTTGCTTGGGTCCAAAACTGGGCCCCTGCAGGGGGACAAACAAGCCTTTTTTCACTGGACAATCAGGGGTGAGGTATCCCAGCAAACGAGCTTGCTGAAAAGTGGGATTGCTGCAAAAAAAGACAAATTGTCTGACGGGGATTGCTAGAAGATGAATGGAAGAGAAGGCAGACCGTGTGAATTGGACGCTTAGAAATCCAGGGAGATTTCTTCCAGTAAAGGGGAATCCATCACAGCACCAGGCCTGGATTTCTTTGGTTAATGGCTCAGAAATTCAGAAAGAGGCAGCTGGCAATGCCCAGCCTGGGGCTCCTATTCCAAGTGTGATTGATCTATGGCAGAGAGAGAGAGAGAGAGAGAATGGTTGCTTCCGCTAATTGGGATGTGGTGCTTGGTTATTGGGCTCAGACCGATTGTGAAGTAGACCCAGAGACAGGGTTTGAGCAATCGGTACTTTTATTCAGCTCAGAGAATAAGTGACAGCTCAGCAAGGTAAAGTGACAATTCAGCGAGTACCGACTGGCTCTGCAGGGAGAAGCCGCTTCTTTTATACTTTTGCGGTTCCCGCCAAAGCGAGAGCCGGCCGCGTCTGAGCCAATCAGGAGCGACTTCCTGCTTGGGCTCAGACAGCGCTGGAAAAGAGGAACAAACTATTTACAGCGTTACAAGGTAGCCATTTCAGGATACAACACCCCTCCCCTCATAGTTGGACCCATCCATCAAGAAAGCCACGTGACGAAGTCGTCCAATCGGTGAGGCCTTCGAGACTCTCGCGCTGACCTGCGCAGTCCATTTTCTCCTTCGCCACTGACTGTGGAGGATGGCTCGCCGCTGCTCTCCCGGTGCGGCGGACTAGGCCTGGCGGGCCCAACGAAGGCCTCGGAGGACGAGGATGGCTCGGCGTCGCTGGATGGTTCCCCCGGGCCCGATAAGTCTCTCTGCGTGTTTCTTAGTTCGGGCAATGTATAAAAGTCTGTTGAAGGGGGAGAGTCCGAGTCAGCGGGTTGTTGTAATTGGTTTTCAGTTCGTTTCCGAATGTGGTCTATGTGTCGTTTCCACAAACGACCATCCTCCAGTTTAACAATATAAGTCTTGGGTGCATTTTGCTTAACAATAATTCCCTTCATCCAGTTTACATTTCCATCAAAGCATTTTACATATACATTTTGACCCAAATACATTTCTCTTTCTGGTTTTATGCACATTTGATTATTATTCAAACAGAACCTTGGGTTTAACCTGTCTAGTGGTGACCTCAACTTTCTCCCCATCAATAACTCTGCAGGGCTTACATGTGTGTGCGAGTTAGGGGTAATGTGCTGGGTTAATAAGAATTGGTCCAAGTTCTGTTGCACATCTCCAGGGCCTGACCTGTGCAATGCCTCTTTTGCCACCCTTACGTAACGTTCTGCCAACCCGTTAGCCCAGGGCGAGTAAGGCGAGATGAGGGCATGTCTGACCCCCAGGCCATCTAGGAATAATTCGAATTGCCTGGCTGTTAGTTGTGGTCCATTGTCAGACACCAATAGATCAGGGCAACCATGGGATGCAAACAGTCTGCTCAATACCTTGATAGTGGCACTTGTGGTTATGTTGTTCATTGCTATTATTTCCAACCATTTGGAGAAAGCATCAACCACTATTAGGAAATACTGAGACCCCACTGGGCCAGCAAAATCAATGTGGATCCTAGACCAAGGGCCAGCAGGCTGTTCCCACTCAGCCGGAGTTGTTTTGGGGGGATTGGGCCTAGACTCTTGGCACGGGTCACACTTTGAAACCCAACTTTCAATATCAGCATCAAGCCCTGGCCACCATAAATGCCCCCTTGCTAGGCTCTTCATCCTGACAATCCCAGGATGGCCCACGTGTAACATTCTGAGTACCTTTTCCCTTAGGCGTTTGGGGATGATCACTCTATCCCCCCACAGCAAACAACCTTTTACATATGACAATTCAAGCCTTTTGTTCTTAAAATCACACAATTCAGGTTTAACAATATCATTTTGCCATCCCTTTAGAACACAGTTCACTACTTGTTTCAGGATTTGGTCTTGCTGCGTGTGTGCAGCTACCTCTTTTGCTGTGGTTAGTGGGTTTTCCTCGAGTTCTATCATTAGCACGTCTGTGGTTGGAACAGGGTCTTCTACCAAGTCTGCTATGGGGCATCTGCTGAGGCCGTCTGCATGATTGATTTCCTTCCCCCCCTTGTGGGTGAGCTCATACTGATACCCAGAGAGGAAAAGGGCCCATCTGATTAGTCTTGGAGACATAAAAGGTGGAGTGGGCTTGTTGGGGGCTAGCAGGCCTAGTAGGGGTTTGTGGTCAGTGACTAGCTCAAAGTTTCTTCCAAAAATGTAATTGTGAAACTTCTTTACCCCTGCCACTAATGCCAGAGCCTCCTTGTCTAACTGGCTATAATTTCTCTCCGTGCTGGTCATGGTTCTTGAAAAAAATGCTATTGGGGCCTCTGTCTGATTAGGTAGAACGTGAGCTAGGACTCCTCCTATGCCGTACGGCGAAGCGTCGCACGTGAGCCTAATGGGTAGTGAGGCACTATATTGGACTACTACACTTTTAGAAGTTAGTAAATTTTTTATTTGAGCAAAGGCTTCACGTTCAATTTCCCCCCATGTCCAGCGGGCTTCCTTCTGGAGTAAACGATGGAGAGGCTCTGCTACTGTTGCCTTCTGCTTTAAAAAAACGGAATAAAAATTAAGGAGGCCCAAAAATGCTTGCAACTCACTCTTATCTCGTGGCTCTGGGGCTTCTCTAATTGCTCTCAGCTTCTCAGTTGTGGGGTGGATACCTTCCTTATCTATTTTATATCCTAGGAATTCAATACTGTTAGTTCCCCAGACACATTTATCAGGCTTGATTCGTAACCCTTTGTCCTGTAGCCTCTTAAGTACTTCCCTTATTCTTTTGTTCACTTGTTCCTGGTTTTCCCCTGCAATTAAGATGTCATCAAAATATGGGATGGCCCCATTTACCCCTGACAATAGGCGTTCCATGATGCTCTGGAATATCCCTGGGGCTATGCTCACCCCAAACTGTAACCTCGTGCATTTGAAAGCCCCCCTGTGCGTTACAATTGTTTGAGCGTTTGCTGTTTGTTCATCGACCGGAAGTTGCTGGTAAGCCTGCGCCAGGTCGATCTTTGCGAACCTTTTCCCCTCCCCCAGGGAGTGTAAGAGTTGTTGCACAACTGGAATGGGGTAGGGGTGGTGTTGGAGTGCCTTATTCAGGGTTGATTTGTAATCAGCGCAAACTCTTAAGGAGCCATCTGGCTTCAGGGGTGTCACTATGGGAGTTTCCCATGGCCCCTGTTCCACAGGGACCAAGATACCTTGACTAATGAGTTTGTCCAGCTGTAAGTCTAGCTTGGGGAGAAGCGGGAGGGGAACCCTGCGAGGTTTCAGTCTAACCGGTGGGACCTTGGGGTCAATAGAGAAAGATATGGGGGTTCCCTTATACAATCCTAAGGTGGGGCTGAACACTTCAGGGAACTCTTTCACAAAGTTAGGCATAATATCACAGTTTACATTACACACACCCGAAATTTCAATCCCCAACGGTTCCATCCATGCTAGCCCTAGCAGGGAGTGTTTGGCCCCCGTCACAATAAGCATGGGAAGGGTACATTTGACATTCTTAAATACAATAGGTACATTTGCAGTTCCCAGGACCGAGATTACCCCCCCTTGGAAGTCTCTGATCACCAAAGAGGTTTGAATTAGGTCAGCCTCAGACACATTAGGCATATATAGCTTAAATTTTTCCCAGGGCATGATGGTATATCTCGAACCCGTATCTAGCTCCATTGAGCAAGGCTGGTTATTTAGTAACAACGAGATAACAATTTTAGCCCCCTTTTTGGTTGCCGTGTTATTCACGGAATATTGAGAGTTACCTCTATTGTAGTCTCGGTTAGCGGTGGGGTAATTCCTTTGACCCGAGTTGCGGAACGGTCTCCTGTCTCGCGATTGGGGGGGGTGGTTTTGGGGTTGCTGGTATTGTTGTGTGGCAAAAGTTTCTTCTGGTGCCGTTGCTCTGCATGCGATGGCGATGTGGCCTCTCCGGTTGCAACGGCGGCAAGTGGTGTCGCGGAACGGGCATCGATGGCGCTGGTGATTTCCCCGGCAGCCCGCGCAGGGGGCTGGATGAGTAGCTCTAGGGTGTCTCGGTTGGTCTTGCAGGAGGAGGCAGTCGTCCCCGTTGCTAGTTGGCTGGCTGCGGACGTCTGTTCCCATGGCGCTGGGAGACTCGGCGTCGATTTTGGCAATGGTTTCTCGCCTTCCGTGCTCTTTTAATTCTCTTGCCGCTGCATCGGCTGCTTCCGCGGTTTGCGCTAATTTGATTACGGTTTGTAGAGTCGGCTCATCTTCGGTGAGGAGTTTACTTCTCACTGTGTGGTTCTTCATGCCGAAAATCAAGGCGTCGGTGAGGCGAGCTTCCGGATCTTGAAACTTGCATTGAGCGAGTACCGTTCGAAGCCGCGTTGTGAATTGGCTTATCGACTCGGTTTCTCTCTGAGCCATCATGTGAAATTGATGCCGGTAAACCACGGCTGGTCTGGTTGGTTTAAAATGGCTCGCTAGTTTCTGTTGAAGGACGTCCCACGCTGTGGCTCTTGCTTGTTCTGGTTCGGTGAGAGTTTGGGCAAGTCTACGGATCTCTGCGCCGCAGTAGTTTAGAAAAATAGCCCGTCTGCGATCGGCTCCGGCGTCCTGCATTCCCGCCGCCTCGAGGAATATTTCGAAGGTGGCCATGTACTCGTCCCAAGTCATTTTCTCGGCATCGAAAAGTTCTGGAGCCTGGCCGATCTGGATTTTGTCCATGTTGCACGCGAAGTTCTTCCGTTCGTTCGTCGCCAGTGAAGTAGACCCAGAGACAGGGTTTGAGCAATCGGTACTTTTATTCAGCTCAGAGAATAAGTGACAGCTCAGCAAGGTAAAGTGACAATTCAGCGAGTACCGACTGGCTCTGCAGGGAGAAGCCGCTTCTTTTATACTTTTGCGGTTCCCGCCAAAGCGAGAGCCGGCCGCGTCTGAGCCAATCAGGAGCGACTTCCTGCTTGGGCTCAGACAGCGCTGGAAAAGAGGAACAAACTATTTACAGCGTTACAAGGTAGCCATTTCAGGATACAACAGATTGGGTTTTTGAGCTGCCACTTGGTCGTAGTGAAGGGCTGCAAAAAAGTTTTACTACCACGCTGTGGCCGTGGCTTATTTTGTGGGTGTGGCTTGCCAGCTGGGAGTGGCTTGACGATCATGTGACTGGGGGTGCTTAAAGGTCATGTGACTGGCTTAAAGATGGCCAACTTGATGTCACTCACGTCAAGGGTTTGGGTTAGGTTGCCTGGCCTCTCCTTGCCTCAAAGAGAGACAATTCCCCTCTCTATTGACTATTACTGAACACCCAAAATATACTCTTTAATTCTATGTATATGTGCCCTATGTGTACATACATATTACACACAGGCACACAGAAAAATACATTATTTACTATATAAAGTGTATGTGTATGTATTCTCTCTCTCACACACAGCTCTTTTAAAATTATACACATTCAAACTCATTGACTGCAACAGGAAAAACATACCCAGAGCCCAGAAGGGAAAAAAAGACAAAGTTTTTCTACCAGTTCTGCATACTTGATCGTACCCATAAGAGCCCATCATTGTATCTATCTATCTATCTATCTATCTATCTATCTATCTATCTATCTATCTATCTATCTATCTATCTATCTGGTGGTTTTTAAATTGTTGGGGTTTTTTAATGTAATTTTATTATTAGATTTGTTCCATTGTTATACTATTTTTATTGTTGTTGTGAGCCGCCCCGAGTCTTCGGAGAGGGACGGCATACAAATCTAATAAATTGAATATCTATCTATCTATCTATCTATCTATCTATCTATCTATCTATCTATCTATCTATCATCTATCTATCTATCTATCTATCTATCTATCTATCTATCGTCTATCTATCTATCTATCTATCTATCTATCTATCTATCTCTATCATCTATCTATATATTAGATTTCTATACTGCCCTTCTCCGCAGACTCAGGGTGTCTCCCAGCAAAGTAAATATAAAAATACAATGAGTAAGAAATCTAAACTTAAAAATATAATCTAAATCCCTGGGACACACACGCACAGCTCTTCTAAAATTATACACATTCAACCTCATTGACTGTGATAGGAAAAACATACCCAGAGCCCAGAAGGGAAATTTTTTTTTCCTATTGATTCTTCATACCTGACCAAATTTTTTCTACTGGTTCTGCGTACCTGACCTTACCCATAGGAGCCCCATCACTGTCTGTTGGTCAAACAACACTGCCTTCCTGCTTCTCAACTGGGCTGCAAGATGGCCTGTTGAATAACATTGGCTCCCTCCTCCTCCTCCTCCTCCTCCCTTTCCATAGGCAAGCTCACCAAGGCCACTTAGAGGGGGAAACCATGGCTTGCTTCAGAGGTTCTGAGTACCGACGGAGTCCAGCACAATTATGCTACTGCACCTAGGCAGGTAGCAAAATCACACACGGACACACAGGTGCACCCATGTTTTGGTGCAGTAATATGGGCGCAACTGCGTGTCCGTGCACGATTTTGCTACCTGTCCAGGTACAGTAGTGTAATTGCGCTGGACTCTGCTAGCACTCAGAGCCACGGGGGAAGGTACACCTCACCATTCCACCTTAGCAGCTCACCTCTGGCTTGCTTGATGGGTGAACTCCAACCATTTGGTCCTAAAACATGACAGCAGAAAGAGTAAGGAAAGATAAAATTGTGTGCTTTTAAATTTGATTTTCTCATCTGCTGCCCATTTATGTAGTTTAGGTAATTAGTCACATTGAGTTCCAGGGCAGTTGGGTGCTTTAAAAAAACAGGTATAATTTGACTGTATTGATTTTAATCAAGAAATCCTGCTTTCCTATTCATGCAAACTATCTGGTATTTGCAACTATGAATTTCCACACTTGATTGTGTTTGCACTGCGGCTTAAAATGGCTACGAAGTTAAAATAACAACCACAGCAAAAAAACACAAACAAACAAAACTGAAATAAAATAACCCTCCTGTTCCAGAGACTTGTTGAGTGAAGGTTACATCTGAACAGCCTCTACCTTATTTGGCACTTTTTAAAATAAGGAAGCATGTTGATTCTGGCGATATGGAAGGATAATATCAGAAGATAATATTGTCATGTTTTATTTTACTTGGCTTTGAAACACATTACGCTTATTGATTTTCAATAGAGTGCTTTTAGTTGAAATAGCTAAATGTCCTTCAAGAAAGGGGCTAAAAGTGTACAGAATTTCTTTCAGCCATCCCACTCATACCAAATAGAGCTGCAGCGGAACTTCATAAAACCCTGGAAGGGATCAAATGACAAGATAATTGACAACTCCATATCTATCTATCTATCTATCTATCTATCTATCTATCTATCTATCTATCTATCTATCTATCTATCTATCTATCTACCTACCTACCTACCTACCTACCTACCTACCTACCTACCTACCTACCTACCATCTCTCTCTCTCTCTCTTTATTTTATTGATCACATTTATATGCCACCCGTCTCCTTGGTATATAATGGTATATAACGCAGTAATTGGCAGCCAAACTTTTTACTGCCACACTGTGGGTGTGGCTTATTTTGTGGGTGTGGCTTGGTGGTAATGTGACTGGGTAGGAGTGGCTTGTCAGCCATGTGACTAGGTGGGAGTGGCTTGAATGATCATCATTGTTCATGTGAGTCGTTAAGTCCTCGACATACACCCTCACCATTGTCGCTCGCTGGGGTGACAATTTGCTTTGCGTTTCCCACTCTCTACTTCCTGGGTCGCCCTCCCTCCGACCTCAGGCTGGGTAGCTAGGCGAACGGGTGCCAATCAGCTGTTGAGAAAAGAAGGGGTAGGAAAAGGACTCCCTGCAACTCCTGTCGGTGCTGGTCTGGTCTCCCTGCCGCTTTCCGAGGAGGAGATGGAAGACGGGAGAGGGGATATAAAAATATTGGGAAGCCGAGGGAGAGTTACAAGGTTATTATTGCCAAACGATGCCTTTTTATCTAAGCTGCAGGCGGAGTGAGGGCTTCGCAAGAGGAAAAAGACCAGACTGTTTAATTTTGTTTAATTTTTTAATCTTTTTATTTATTTTCTTTGATTTTTTTGTATCTATATTTGGAGTTTCTTTTTTAAATTGTGAAAATTAATAAATAATATTTACAAAAATGGTACAAAAAGGATCAGGGATCATCGCAAGATCTCCCTGCTTCGTTGAAGTCATTCCAAGCCGTGTGTTCAGCTCTCTCTGCGAGATGTTTCTCCTAACCTCCCCTTGGAATCTGCTTCTATCACCCAATGGCTGTTTTTGATGAACAAAGGAAGTTTGTTCCCCAAAGATGAGGATCAGTTCTAATCAAACTCCAGAGCCGTCTGATCACCACCAAATAAACCAAATCTATTTCCGGCTCCGGTGAGAAATAGTTGACACCCAGCAGGCCAGCCTCTTATTTTTAATGCAAGGCTCTGTGGGCGCTTATAGATGGCCACTTTCCCCTTCCAAGAAGCTGACTGTCAGGCCAAAGTCATCTTATTTGGGCTCTTGGGAAAATTATTTTCTCTATCACACAACGCTAGGATGAGGGGCCCCTCCCTAAAGCTCATAGGTAAGAAAGAAAGGACAAATAAAGGGAAATATTTCTTCACCCAGAGGGTTGCTGGTTTATGGAATTCCCTTCCAGAAGAGGTCGTGACAGCTGTCAGCCTTGAGAGCTTCAAGGCAGGATTAGACAGATTCATGGATGCCAAGTGTATGGGTGGTTATTGAAACGGATGTCCATGTGCCGCCTCTATATTGGTTGAGGCAGGCAGGATTCCCTTGGGTACCATTGTTGGGGGTCAAGGGAAAGGGAGGGTCTTGCCTTGTCTTTCTGCTCAAGATTCCCATGGACAATTGGTGGGCTACTGTGTGACACAGAATGCTGGACTCGATGGGCTTTGGCCTGATTCAGCAGGGCTCTTCTTAGGTTCTTATGTTCTAATTAAAGAGTATATTTTGGATGTTCAGTAATAGTCAATAGAGAGGGAACTTGTCTCTCTTTGGGGTGAGGAGAGGCCAAGCACCCTAACCCTAACCCTGGATGTTAGTGACGACAACTTGGCCACCTTTAAACCAGTCATATGACCTTTAAGCCACTCCAGGTCACATGATCGTCAAGCCACTCCCACCTGGTCACATGGCTGGCAAAACACACCCACAAAATAAGCCACTGCCTTCACCCCTTCTGCTGAAGTCCCACCCATGTTGTTTCTTCTCTGTTTTTGCAAAATTGTTTGCTGATCCTGTTTGCTTGCTTAGTAAGCTGTACCTTACAGAGCGTCTCCCCCCAGCTGCCTCCAAGGGTTGCGTCGTCCTACAGCACAATCACACACAAGGCACATCCATGAAAATCCGGCATCGGACCAGAATATCTTTGGGACCGCCTTCTGCTGCACAAATCCCAGCGACCGGTTAGGTCCCACAGAGTTGGCCTTCTCTGGGTCCCGTCAACAAAACAATGTCATCTGGCGGGACCCAGGGAAAGAGCCTTCTCTGTGGCGGCCTCGAACCTCTGGAATCAACTCCCCCCAGAGATTAGGATTGCCCCCATCCTCCTTGCCTTTCGTAAACTCCTTAAAACCCATCTCTGTCGTCAGGCATTGGGAATTTGATTCTCCTGGGCCGTTTTCGTTTTATGTATGGTTTGTGTAAGATGTATGATTGTTTTTTTATATTAAGGGTTTTAAATCGTTTTAATTATTGGATTTGTACTGTTCTGTTGTTGTGAGCTGCCCCGAGTCTTCGGAGAGGGGCGGCATACAAACCTAATAAATAATAATAAATAAATAATAATCAACTACTCGGTTGCTAAAGTTGTATTTTTGGTTACTAAAGTGTTCTGTCTGGGTCCCCCCCAGACGCCAACCCCAACCAAAAAGAGTAGCCAGACACACTGGTAAAAAGCAACGGCAGTTTATATAATTGAAAGCAAACACAGGTAACAAAAACTGTTCTTACAGACAGGAACACTATGAAGCTTCACAGAGGTTTCACGAAGGCCAGGCAATAAAACAGGATTCTTGCTGGCAAAAACAACGCTGGAGATAATAAAACCCACGCCTCCCCCAAGTCTTCCAGACTTCTAGGCCACAAGCCAAGATCAGAGACGCCAAGAATCGAAGCAAGGTCACAGGACTCCCAGTTGATAACTCTCCACAAGACTGTAAGGGAGGGCCTGCCTTTTCAACCCTGCTGAGGAGAACCACACCCAAACCCAGCTGTTGCCAATTCAGGGATGGAAATACCTTTCTAATTGGCCCCGTCTTTGAGCTGCTCGTCGCTGCCTCATGTCTATTATAGCCTGTGCGTCTTCATCCAATGAATCCAGGCTACTAGCTGGGGAGAGGGCCCCCCCCGGGGGTCTCAGGCTACTCTCCCTCCTCCTCTTCCTGACGTTCCTCTCCCCCGTCTGCCTGGTCCTCCCCCTCCTGTTCACTGTCCTCCTCCTCTGGGCATGGATCCGGCAGAGCTCCAGCCGGTCCCTGAGGAGCCTCAGACTGAATCACAACACTAAAGTTGTATTTCGGAGTAGGGAACCTCCAAGAGCCAAGGAGCATCAGCCCCCCAGTCCCCCTCCCGATATTTTGGAGCTATACAAATCCAAATTTACAATATTTTAAATGCATGTAATTGTTTCAAAACGCATAGATGTGACAGGACAAAATCTCTCCCTGCAGTGAAGTAGCCATTAGCTGCCCTGCCAGTCCAAAGTTATAATCCCCCATTACAGATATAATCAAAGGCAATTTTCTCTATTTCATGAATCAAAAACACCATTAAAAGCTCAGGTTTTGTCCTGCCTTCACCCGGAACTCCCTCTCCGTTCTCAGGTTCCCTTGAGCTGCTAAGGGCGCCTTACCCTCAAACGGCTTCTATTAAGGGAGAGAGAAGAGAAAGAAAAAGACAGCTGGAAGGGGAAATATGAAAAGCACGGCACTTGTGACAGAAAAAGGCCAATTTTTATTACCTGAATAGGCAATTTGCGACAAAAAGAAACTCTCATCTGAAATGAGAAGCAGCCGAGAGGCAGGAAGGCAACATCTGGTGACATTGAAGGGCAGCTGACTTAGGGGGGAGCCCTATGGAGTCAGAAATAATAATAATAATAATAATAATAATAATAATAATAATAATAATAATAATAATAATGGATTATAATAATTAATAATAATAATAATAATGGATTATAATAATTAATAATAATAATAATGGATTATAATAATTAATAATAATAATAATGGATTATAATAATTAATAATAATAATAATAATGGATTATAATAATTAATAATAAAAATAATAATAATGGAAAACAATAATGGATTATTATTATTATTATTATTATTATTATTATTATTATTATTATTATTATGTTAGTACAACATGGTAAACTATGCTGGATTTCGTATTTCATCAATCGGGCGCTTCCCAAGCACCTAGGACTGCGTGATGTAGTGGCGAATTATGTTTGCCGATCCCAGGAAAGCGGCCTTTTGCAATTGACAGATGGAGATTTTGTCAATTCCGATGGTTTTCAAATGTCCGCTGAGATCCTTTGGCACTGCGCCCAGCGTGCCAAGTACCACTGGGACCATTTTCACTGGCTTATGCCAGAGTCGTTGCACCTCGATTTTTAGATCTTCGTATTTCACTAATTTCTCTAGCTGCTTCTCCTCAATTCTGCTGTCCCCTGGGATTGCGATGTCGATGATCCATACTTTCTTTTTCTCCACGATCACGATGTCTGGCGTGTTATGTTTCAGAATTCAGTCAGTCTGAAGTCGGAAGTCCCACAGTAGTTTTGCTTGCTCATTTTCAACCACTTTTTTAGGCTTATGATCCCACCAGTTCTTTGCCACTGGTAAATGGTAGCTCCGGCACAAGTTCCAGTGGATCATCTGTGCCACAGCATCATGTCTATGCTTGTAGTCAGTCTGTGCGATCTTTTTGCAGCAGCTGAGTATGTGATCGATTGTTTCATCTGTTTCTTTACAGAGTCTGCACTCTATTATTATTATTATTATTATTATTATTATTATTATTATTATTAATTAGATTTGTATGCCGCCCCTCTCCAAGGACTCGGGGCGGCTCACAACATAGCAACAGCAAAATACATTACAAATCTAATATTAAAATTTAAAAAGTCAATTAAAAAGCATTAATATAACATAATATCATAAAATCACAACTACGCACTCATATACACTCAACCCAATTAATCATACTAAAGAGGTCAGAAAAGCAACGAAGGGGGGAGGTAATCATCCCCACGTCTGGCGACATAGGTGAGTCTTCAGCATTTTACAGAAGGCGAGGAGGGTAGGGGCAGTCCTAATCTCTGGGGGGAATTGATTCCAGAGGGACGGGGCCACCACAGAGAAGGCTCTTCCGCTGGACCCCGCCAACTGACATTATTTAGTCGATGGGACCCGGAGAAGGCCAACTCTGTGGGACCTATTCAGCCACTGGGATTTGTGTGGCAGAAATGCAACAATGATGGTGTGTGTATTTGTGTTTGGATTCCAGCTCCAACAAAGGGTTCCCTCTTTGCTTCCTGGGCCAGGAGGAAAGGCTTTTTTCTGGGCAGAAAGGGCCATTCTCTCCCACCTGCCACTTAGCAGTGGGTCTTTTGCATGCCACTCTACAGGCTGTTTTGGCATCCTTCCCCATCCCAGCTGGGGGTTTCTGCCACCAAGAATCCGATGATCCCTGGTCAGACCACACCTGGTATTATGGTTGGCTCTGGGCCAACTCCTGCAACAGGGAATTTGGATGTTGGTTTAGGGGAATCCTCAGGGTCACAGAGACTTGTATTATTGCCAACAGCTTCTGATAGTGAAGATTCATTGCCAAGGTCAGAGGGTGGGGAAGCAGAATCAGAGGGAGATATGGATGCAGCCAGCCCATTAGTTAATGACCCCATTAGTGAGTCATCAGTCTCGGAGGAAGATTGGTGGATGCCAGAATGCGCAGGCTCATGGCTAGAAGGGACCAACTGCGCAGGTAACGTTGGAGACAAGGAAGAACACCTGTTGCTGAGGTACTTAGGTTAATGGGGCTGAGCATGTGGCGGTTTATTCGTTTGGAGAAGGATCATTGCCAAGGTTTGGACTATTCCAGGATTTCTGTTGACTCTTTGGACAATTCACAGTTAACTTTAGTGGACTCAAAGAAGGGGGAGTTGTGAGGAATCACAGCTGCCTTAATTGCTCTCTTTTGTTCCTGCTTTTGACTGCATTCCAGGATGGATGGATGGATGGATGGATGGATGGATGGATGGATGGATGGATGGATGGATTCATTCATTCATTCATTCATTCATTCATCCATCCATCCATCCATCCATCCATCCATCCATTCATTCATTCATTTATGCCGCCCTTCTCCTTAGACTCAGGGCGGCTTACAACATGTTAGCAATAGCACTTTTTTAAACAGAGCCAGCCTATTGCCCCCACAATCCAGGTCCTCATTTGACCCACCTCGGAAGAATGGAAGGCTGAGTCAACCTTGAGCCGGTGATGAGATTTGAATCGCTGACCTACAGATCTATAGTCCGCTTCAGTGGCCTGCAGTACAGCATTCTACCTGCTGTGCCACCCCGGCTCATTGTTATCTGAGTGAGAGAAATTGGACTCTGCTTAAACGTGTGTGCTTTTAACACTGTTTCAGTTAAACTACTTTTATTTCTTCTGGCCGGCGTGTGTGTGTGTGTTTGACTTTGCATTCCTCTCTCATTGGGGGCTATTAACAAGAAGCCCGGCATTAAAAAATCTAAGCAAAAGCTTTCCGAAATAAAGGACCATCTATAACAGTGATGGCGAACCAATGCACAGATACCACAGGTGGCACATGGAGCCATATCTGCTCGCACGCAAGCCGTTCCCCTAGCTCAGCTCCAACGAGCATGTGTGTGCCGGCCAGCTGATTTTTGACTTGCATGGAGGCTCTGGGAGGGCATTTTTGGCTTCCAGGGAGCCTCCAGGAGGATAGGGGAGGGCGTTTTTACCAGGGAAGCCTTTGGAGC